>NW_008618078.1:94410-102125 GCF_000691845.1 Merops nubicus
ACTGCTGGCTCCTTGTCAGAAAACAATGGGCTAGAGCCCTGTTCTGCAATAAATGGTTCAACCAATTTACTGTGTTCATTCGAAACTCACAGGAGTATTCTCAGTGCCTGGACTATAGTTCTTATTTGGCAAATGATTTTATTATCAACTGGTATCATAGTGAATCCATTTTCTTTAAGGGGTTTTGCTGCTGTTTAATGGACTGTCAGTATAATTTAGATTTCATCTATTTAAACTCATTCAAGCCTGGCTCCTGATTGTACAATAAATGGAACATATTTCTATTCAACAAAATTAATGGCAGCTAATTGTAGTCTGCAGGTCCCAATTTCATAAAAGAAACTGTTCTGCAGTTCAGGCACCCAGCTACATCATTTCCCACACCAATTATTTTCCTGCACTTTTCATGCATGTCCACAACACTAGACAGTTTTTCTTGCAAGATGCATTCAGACATGCTTTGTTAATAATTCTGACACCAAGCAAACACTTTCCCACAGAAGGAGCTTTACCAAACAAGCCCACACTGAAAGCAAAGACATTGCTGCTAACCCATGGTAGGGTATCCTCCTGCCTTCAAATTGTTTTTCTTTTTCAATTAAACACAGGAAAATGGAGGAGGAGAGGGGATAAGAGTGCAGGCCACCAAAAAAACAAAAATCATTAGATAGCCAGTTAGTTTAAGAGCTCCTCCTTTAGCAAGAGATAAGCTTTACTGCACACATGACATTTAAAACAGTCTCTTCCCATCTTTTGAGGTCACAGCAAACTTTTGCTGGAGGTACAACATTTGCTCCCAGTGCTTCTCATTGATATTTTACAAATGCCTACAGAGCCACCTGGCTCTCAAATCTGAACTGGATGCATTTCAGTAGCTCTGCAATGGCACTAATTTCTTAAGTATTATGGAAGACAAAAGTCAAGCAGCACCATGCACCTACCCACGTCGCTACCTGACCCAGCATTTTTAGATTTTTTTTTTCCTATTAAAAAAATCTTTAATGTGCAGATTACAAGACACTTGAAGAACAACGGCTATAGATAACTTCTCTGAGATCTTAAATACAAGCATTAAGAAAAAGCCTTAAAAAACCAACAGAAGAAGTTGTCACTGCCTTAAGTGAAAGCAACTGAACAATCACCACAACGTCTTCAAACAGTACAAAAGAAATCATCAGGACACAGTTGGCCCATGAGGCTGTACCTCATGTGAAAACTGGCATCTTTACATGACTCTCCATTTAAAAAGTTCTTCTACTGGACCATGCCTAATTATAACTCTGTGCTCTGGTAGGCAAAACAAGCACACCAAGAGGATTTGGAAGAGAAAACTCTTCTACTCCCAGACCCACCACAAACACCAAATGGTTGCTTGACTTCTCTCTCTTAGCTACCCTTTTGATAATTAAAGTGTAACACTACAATACCCCATCAAAACATGGATGGGCTTTTTTTTTTGTGGCCCTCAACTAGAGAAAAAATTACAGCCTTTTCTATTTTCCTAGTAATTGGCCCATTACTCCATCTTCCCAATTAAACAAATGGATAGAGAGTAATCCATTTTATAAGTTGTCAGTGCAGCCCTGAACAGAAACACATGTACAGAAGGGGAAAACCAAGCATCACTTGAGTGAGGATAATTTTCTCAGAATACAGTATTTCAAATGCTGCAGTCTGTTGCCTCAAATCCTGCTGTGATGCAAATACAGACACTCCTATAAAGTGAGATTGTGATATTCTCCCTGTTGTCTGCTAACCTAATATTCAACTGCCTGCAGATACCCAGCAGTACTGAAAAGATACCTGGTATTTTTAAAAATCAATATCTATTTTCTGAAACAAAAAATATTTTCCTGTTGTTTACATTTGTAAATAGCTCTGAGAGATCTTTTACACAGAACAAATTATTTAACCTTTCATTTTCTATTCCACTTGGAAACAAAAAGGCAGCCTCACTTTAGCACACTCCTCATTTAGCCTGCTTACACCTAGCACTGAGCATCAAACCTGTACAGAAGTATCTCCCTCACCTATGAGCTTCCTTCTCCATCCCCCCCCAGATATGTCTCCAAGGTATTTTCACAAAACCTGCATCCAAAACAAAGCAGCTAACATTAGTCACAGGACCAAAATTCTGACAGATCAAGTTTCACTCCCTCCCTCAATTTTTCATTAAAAAAAATAAAAATAATCAAGGTTAAAACAATCTTCTGGCATAAAGGAAACTCTGGTGCTACAGGGGATACTGCAGCATCATTCCCAGTACAGGAGCTAAAATGGGAATCTCATTTACTGCATACACAGGTCCTGTCATTCTAACTGACCAAACACTCCTTCATCTCACTGTCCGCTGAAGACATGGCAACTTCCACAGAGCAAAGTTAAGAAAAGGGGCTGGCAAATTCCTGCAAGTTCCAACTATTTTAATTGAAACCAATTGAGGACAGGCCATGAACAATTACTGCAGCCACAAATTCCACTTACACGCTTTGCAAACCACTGTTTCAAGGAATTCCTTCCTCTTAGTCCAATTTTTCCACATTTTTTTATTTCCACTGTGGTTTTATTTCACAATTTCCATTTGCCTAATTTCATAATGGCATGCTGCATTCCCCATGAAGTATTACTTTTTGCTCAGGTTACAAACCTCCTACATCCATCCTCCAAAAAAAAAATCCCTAATGCAATCTGCAAAATTATTAGTCTCTGTGTTTCACAGTTACCTATGGTAGTTAAACCACAAGTTCTCAACTGTAGCTGTTGTAGTCACACACAACAGAGCATCCATGTAAAATTTCACATTCATCCTACAACAGCTCCAGAACACCTTTAACAAGGTATCTTTATTTTGCATACAAGCTTCTCAGGAACATGTTATGAGAAGTTTTCTTAGTAAACAGAATATGTTTACAAAGCTCACAAAATCCATGTTACTTGTAATAATACTTCATTATAGTAGTGAATGGTAGAAGATCTCCCACCTTTGACCCATGTTTTGCTATGATGGAACACAGAGGGATGACTCACAGATAAAGTATTAACAACAACCACCTTACGAGAGTTTTATCTAAAATTCTCCACTTGCACAATCCATCTGTTATGAAAACACCAGCACAATTTCATGTAATAACAAAGACAACATGAAAAACTACCTGTTAGGCAAACCCAGGCTAAGCAAGGTCCCCCAGCCCCCACCCCACACTCACCTCCTTAGTGCTGCTCTTCGTGATTTATACACAAAAGCCAAACAAAGCCAGAGGAATCCATTTGCTAGATCAACCTTGATCTGCACTTAAGGCTCCATCTGTCAAGCACCAGCAGCTGTCCACATCCAGAGCAATGCGTGCCACACAGAAGAGTAAATAGGGGCTCAGAAAATGCACTGTCTTTACTTCTCCCTCCAATGTGGCTTATGTTTACTGCTTACACTGACACCACACACAGAAAACTGGTTATGTGCAGCTAAGTAGTCAATGTAGGCTGTTATGTAGCCCTAATTTTCTACACTTCCTATTATTATCTTACTCACCTGATGTTTAAAAGCCACACTTTTCACAAAATCTTAAATGCTAACAATAACAACTAATTACACTGTGATATCCAATAGTACAGAATAACACAAGTTTCAGCTGCATGTGGAAACAGTTCTCCACAGACTTCAATCAGCTTCAAAGAAAATCCTTCTGTGATGCTTTTATGTATTTTGTTAACCCTCCTGACGTGTTTCAAGAGTCACCTAATATCCAGACCTTTTCTCTTTCTTTATTTTCCTTGTAAAGAATGCACTTGTTCCCATTAAAACAGAAGCCTTAAAGAAAACCTCTTCTTCTACAAAAAAAAAAAGACTGTTACAAGTTTTCCCCACCACTATTCACATATGGAGAAAGGTTGAAAGCAGTGGTGTAAGTGTGAAAAATAAGGGAACAATTACAAAGACATTAAGCAGCACAGCTCCTGAGGTTATTGCTATTTACAGCAGCTGAAAGTCTGTCACTGAATATCTGATTATTTCCATTATCTAGTACCAACATGAGAAAACTTTCAAATGAAGAAGGAAACAGAGGGTGCATCGCAGTACAATAGATGCTCACTGCAACTATGAAGCTTTTGAGGGAAGAAATCTCATCCCAGCTAGATATCAGGTAAATATAACCCTGGTTCCACAGTGACTGGAACTGCACTGGCCACACTCCACGGGACACTTTGATGTCATCTCTGCAGACTCATACAAAAGATGACCCACCACCTTTTGTCATCTTCTCCTTGCCACAGTGCAATACCCCAACACCTGCAGGCTTCAAATCCGAGCCACTGAAGACTGCAAACTGCCTCACAGCTTATGAAGTGCTCCCTTTGAAAAACGGCCCCATACACTACAATTGCAGGAGCTATCGAAGTGCAAAGTATGTAAGATCTCACTTTGATACATGTGGTGACAACCGAGCAGCAGTATTTCACAACAGCACATCCGACCTGTAAATTCAGTCTCTCTTTCCTCCTCTGATGCTGGTCCAGATAATGGCTTTTCGGGTTATAGTGCCTCCAAAACAGCACTCAGGGACAGAAATCTAACAAAACTTTAAGGGGACATTAACCTATAAATCCAGAAAAGTTCATACTCAGCTCAAGTTGTATTTTACAGTAGCACTATCTCACTTTCATCCTAGTGACAGTGATTTCCTGTACCTTAAAAAAAAAAGGCAACTAAAGCGAGAAGTTGAATAGCTGTTCCAGAGATTGCCTAAAACATCTCTAAGTGCCAGAGACACACCTCTATTTTTTCCCTATATACCAGGGCAGATGTTCCAGGATCCACATCAAGCTAATTGTGCCTCTTACTCTGCACCATGTCAAACCACACGCTCCATATCTAACGCTCTGCACCCCTCCTTCCTGCTTCACACAGATCTTGTCATCTAGGACAAGCTCTCGTGTAAGCTGTTCCAAAGCAATTTGCTAGCAAATGATGAAGTCCTATAATGCAATACTCTCCCTGCAGAAGCATTTCACCTTGTGTTACCTCGTGTTGATGCCTCTTGCTGATGTGCTGTTTATATAGTTACTGATGTCACTGGAGAAACAGATCCTCATAAATCCTTTTAATTCCTGCACATCCTTTTAAATGTTTCTACGTAGACAGAGCAAACAATATTGTCCTCATCTCCAGGTGACACATCAAGTCATCTGTTTTCCTCAGGCTCCAAATCAACTTAGACTTTCATCTTACAATGTTTTTCCAGTCCAGCATTCAAGGTGCCATCATGATGGCATTACAAGAGCTGCTCAGTAGCAACTATATCCTCAGTATTAAATTCTGTGGCTTTAGTACAGTAATAGCACTTCCTGACATGCTGAACAGACCGAAGGTGAAAGGGGACGGGGACCATACAGCTTCCTCCAGCAAGGAAGGTGTGCAAGAGCTCAGAAAACAACAAGGAACAGGGTAATAAAAGCATCCACATCACCAGCTATTATTTTGATGCAGATATTTCTGCTATGTACTTCTTCAGGAATCCTAACTCATTTACTTCATAAGATCCATTTATTACGATATCAAGAAGAAAATCTCCCTGTTTCCTGAAGATACATAGGAAAAATACCTTCATACATTAGGTCAGTGTAAGACTTCAAGGCCTCTAGAGCAGAGATGGGGAGGGGGAAGAGTTCTCTGGAACAGTATCATCACTACCTTTTTCATCTTTCATTATGCTGGTCGGATATTTAAAGTTGCTGACAGCATTGGTCGTTTGCCATCATATAGCTCCTTCTTCCAGCCAGACAAGTCATTCTCTCAACCAAGTATCAAAAGCAGGGCTCATACAAAAGCCACTAAAATTACTCGACAATGTTTGGAGTAGGCACTTGGTAAAAGCCTGGACAGCTGTTCCAAAAGCACCTCAGCCACTGAAGGGCAGCGCAAGGCACTGACAGCCTCTGACTGACAGCTCTTCAGTACGTTCTTCTATACAGAAAACCCTACACGGAGACCAATTGCCTAACCCAAACAACAGATGTAGTTCTAAAGTCTGGTTTGCACAGCAGAGTATCAAAGTATTCAAATTCGCTTACAGTCTGACAATCAAAAAAGTAGAACTGCAAAAAGCATGCTACAAAACAAGACCACCAGTTTCAGAGCACGCCCAATTAGGAGCCATGTGTTCAGCATATTGCATGTGCATACGAACCGTATGGGAAATAAACCCCTTCAAACCCTGCTGTACTTTGGCAAAAGCTAGCAGGATAGGAGGGAATCAATCTGCACCAGGAATAGAAGGAAATTCAGCATTAAATCTAACTGAAGCTAAGAGGAGAAAAAAAAAAAAATCTCAGTCTTGCTGCAACTATCTCCCACTATCATTACCTTATGCTAAGGAATCCTACAAGCAAATCTGAGTACATACTGTACAATAAAAATTAATTTATCAGGGCAAATCATTTTGACAAATGCAAGTTGAGAACTCCAAGAAAAACGGAAGAAAGCAACCACCACAGATTAGATTTGGAAGGAAATGGCAGGGAGGTTGTGGAAACTGAGAGGACAGATGGGGAAGTGGGCCAACAGCTTTTAGGAAAGGTCCGTGTCATTTCCAACAAAGTAGAGGAGGTTAATTGCATAGTGTTGTCTGAGCTCTAATCAAAAGACTTTAATACATGGCTTTAAACTATGCATACACATATCTGTGCAAGTTAATAGGAACAGTATTTATAGAGTAACAATTCAGTGCAACCTTCCATTTGAAAAAATCCCATTACCTTGATTATCTATTTACAGTTTATTTGCTATTACTCAAGTATAGCTGCTGAGCTCAGCATATGAAAAAATACCATGAAGTGTTGGATTAAGTACTACACAGGAGTGGGGTAAACACTGAGTATTTAACCAAGGACTTCAGACTGAGGAAATGCTGACCTTTAACATTCATCTTTATCAGATAAGAGCATTTAAGAGAATCTGGATTAAGAACTACACAGGAGTGGGGTAAACAGAATGAGTATTTAACCAAGGACCTTCAGACTGAGGAAATGCTGACCTTTAACATTCATCTTTATCAGATAAGAGCATTTAAGAGAATCAAACGGATGGATTTCCTTTCCTTAAAGCCTAGAAGATGTAAGCTGAAGACAGCTATTCGTTCTGCACACACCTTTAATTTTCATCCTTCTAATCCTTGCTGTGCAAGTCCTGTTAATTTAAACTCTTAATCCCTCTTAAATTTATGTAATTTGTACCATTAGTTACAAATATACCTCCCTATACATAACCAAGCTGCAAGACAGAAGCTAAAGTTTTCTTCTGCAGGAGATTATAAAACTGCTTTAGAACATATTACATACTGGAATGTGTATTCAAGATCTTACTCCTGTTAAGAAATGGTTTTAACTACAATTTAAAAATCAGTATAGTCAATTAAGGTTTCAGCCAGGCTCATGTCCCTCAATGAGCCTGCTGGTAACGGGTGTTCTCAGTGCTCTCTGCAGTTTCCAAGACAAAAGACAGATGCCAGTTTAAAAAAAAAAAAAAAAAAAAAAAAACAACACAAAACACCACCACAAAAACCACCACACAAAGAGCAAACTGAACATCCAAGTTTCAATGCCAGGGTACTTTTTTATGCTAATTACTACCAGTAAAATATAAAGCAAGCAGGTTTTAAAACTACAAAACAGGTAAAGCAAAGGTGCAAACTCTGTGTAACTACAGTACCCATTCCTGC
>NW_008618078.1:102153-109770 GCF_000691845.1 Merops nubicus
GCAAATCTCTCTCTATCCAAGTACTGCTCCATCAGAGGTACCCCAAGCACTGCACTGGCTGGATAAAGAGTGCTAATACTTCCCTGCCCTTCTACAGCATAAAACTGATCACAAACCAATTTTCCAACTTAAAGCAAAGCCTTTTTGCTATCAAGCCACTGTTTTGCACTGTACTACTGGGCCCACACAACAGCTGTTCTTAGCAGATTCACAATTATTTTTCATCCTTTAACACTGAAAACAAGATTGCCAAAGCTGGTGCTTTTGCAAGCTCCCTATGGCTACTGCTCAGGCAACAAGTATTACTCAACTACGAGCCCGGAGCAACAGAAAAACTTATTTTTTCAATGGTTTAAAGTAGTATTTGAAGCATTTCAATAGAGAAGTTACTCTGACAAACGTTGTTTGATCTAAGTGAAAACACTTCACAACTTTCACATGGAAGGACAAGAACACCACCTCCAAAAACAGCAGAAATTCAGCCCATCTCTATCTGCAGCTGGTAATGCCCCCACATACAACTAGCATTTTAGAGCACTCAGAGTAACTACAACTGGATAGAGCACTTAAAACATTTATGTCTGTACTCATACAGTGTGATTTTAGTAGCTGAGATATATGGCACCTCATGAAAAGAATCAAAAATCTTTTACCTCATTAGTTTCCACGGTTTTTAGTTTGAATCCATCTCCACTTTGCTCCAGCAGTGTTACTACAGCATGCTGACCATTTTACAGTAAAGTAACATAGAACTACCAGAGCCCTCCAGCCAGTGCTTTAAACAGTGAAGCCAAACATAACTATTCCTTCTGGTGGAACAAACAACTGCAATCAATTTCCAAAATGCTGTGTAGATGAGCACAGAAGTTTTAGCTCAAAGATGAGGAACACAGAACGCTGAACGATGTAATTTTCAAGTACAATTTCATTATGAGGAAGTTAACTGGCAGCAGCCACAGGTTAGACCTTGAAACCTTACATGAGACCCTAAAAACCTTATGTGAACTTGGCAGTAATTAAAAGGCATGTTCAAGACATCCAGAGCACACTGCAAGCTTCTGCTTCTGTCCCCAGAACGTGCCAGACACTTGCTGACTGGGTCTGCTCTGACCATTAGCTAAGCTGCTGCCCGCAGGCATCGGGGAGCTATCAATGAGGGAGGGGAAATCTATGGTCTAACAGGTATGAGATCTTAAGTCACCTGATTTATACTTCCAGCAGAAGACAGGAGAGGAGCTCTATAAAGAAATCACAGATTTGCAGAAAAACCTGTGGACATGACTTTCTGACATGTCATTTTATCAAATCAGGTCTTGATTCAAAGCTGGAGCAAAGTGCTCAGTGCTTTATCCAATGTAGTTTCAAAATTCCCAGGGACAGCGATTCCACACAACACACAGACACTTGATGCAGAAAGAAAAAGGGGTGGCTCTTTTCCAAAGGGAAGCTAACGTCATTCCAACAAATCAGATACTACAAGATACAGTGAAAAGCTTTTGCATGCATGTCCGTATTTGTCTCCAGTGGCAGCCTGCCCCTAGGACAATCACACCTTAAATTAACAGCACATTGTGCTGTCTGCTGCAGCCAACTAACTGGCTGCTCTCAATTACTTTCAAAGACAACGTAAGGTGAGTGTTTCTTACCTCCAGGCCTGTACACAACATCATCCTCGGTGATAAAAGACGTTATTTCACCGTTGTCCGTTCTCTCGTATCGGGACTTCTTCTTGGGGGGTTTCTTTTTGCTCTTCTTGGTGGACTCCTCTGTGGTGGCACTGTTGTTGTCATTGTCCTCATCTTCACTGTGGTCGCTTTCTGCATAATTCTTGGCACCTCCTTCCAGCGTACAGCTCCGTCGAGGGCGCGAGTTCTCGCTCTCCCTCACCTTGTCTCTCTTGTCTCGCTCCTTGTCCCGGTCTCTATCCCTGTCCTTCTCTTTGTCTTTGTCTTTTTCTTTGTCTGCTGTCATGATTCGCCACGTGCCTTCTTCTGTCCTCTCACGGCTGGGCCTCCGTGAAAGGTAGACAGTGAGCCTGGGCTTCAGTCTTCTGAATTTCTCACTCAAATCCAGGAAAAATTCAACCACTCCAACAACCCCAGCGTTTTAAAAAGGTTCTTGAAGGGGTAGAGGGGGAGAAAAAGGGGAAAAGCCCATGTTAATATTCACAACTCTTTCAATTTCTGAAAATATAAATTAAAACAAAGAAAACCCCACATCCTAAACCAATTCAGCATGGAAAACACAAGGCAGTTAGACACATGGGGGGTCTTCTGAAGCATTCAGAGAAATTATAATGTCTGTAAGATGTCTGAAGCTATCTCCACCCTCAAAAAAAAACCCCTCACAACTCCTTAAATTCTTTTGTTTACTACAGAAATAACCTCCTGTATGGGAAGTGCTCACAGAGAACATATCGTATACCTGAAGCTGAATAGGAAGCACGCAAGTGAAGAAAAAAAAAGAAAAAAAAAAAAAGAAAAACACATGAATAAAAACACCAAAATATTCAGGAAGGGACAAGTGCATAAAAGGAAGAGTCTACAACTTTTTTTCCTTGAAGCAATGGAAAAGTTTAGCAAATGGCTGTGTCGTTTTACATCTCAACACCACTAGCAACGGCTGCCCTAGAAAGCTGGTACAGAGTAAAGAATGCCATCTGCCACCTCCGGGCCAAGCTGTTCCAAAGTCTTCCCCCTAGCCTGCTTTTCCAAAAATAGAGCTAACCTGTAATCCACAGATTACAGGAACGAATTAATTGAAACCAAACCGAACCACAGTAGTTACAACCGCACTAACAATATCTGCTCTTCCATATATCAGAAAAATTACCTTTCATGCTTGCTTAACCAATAACAGAACACATGGAGATGGATTTTACAACTCATCACCTTCACACACTTGGTTTCCTTCTGGGGAATAGGAAAGGAAGAAAGAATCCCATAGAACCTTACGCTTTTACTGCCCGATCACTTCTCATCTTTCTTCCTCCCCTCTAATCAAAGTTTATATTTAAAAAATTACTTACTGTTGTTACAAGTATATTTGCAAGCTTTGACCCATGGGTCAGGATCCTCAAACCACAACCAAGTGCAAAGAACAGTTGCCTGCTGTTGTGGTTTAACCCTCACGGGCAGCTAAGCACCAGCCAGCCACTTGGGACCTCCCGCTCCAGTACCCTGCAACTGGGCTCTGCATCAGCTCCCCAGGAGGCACTACTACTGCACCACAGACAGCTGGAAACTAAAGAACCCTGGCCCTGTGCAGTTATAGCCTTTATTCTTCTGACACAAAACCTAGAGTTTCCTTTAAATGTCCTTTCTGTTGGTCAAATCAAAATGACCTGGACTGACAGGTTGCATGACAGCTCTGAGTGAGAGCCAGCAGCACACAGATTAGAATTTTTGGAAGCTTCTCCAGAAATGCCCTGGTGAATTTGCACCGATTACAAGTGCCTTTTAAAACTGCCCAATAGCAGCACTCTGAACAGCTACAGCTACTACTATATAACAATTGTAACATACCATTTTTTCTATAAATATTCATAAAAGAAGGATATTTCAAGACAGGTGCATCCACTATACAAAAGTAAGTTGCTTTTTCTCCCCAGCTCACCAATTCAGGATAAAGCTCAGTCTACCCACATCCAATTCCTAAGTTTTCAGGAAGCTACTATTTGGTGCAACTTGAGATCAGTCCACTGTGTAGAATGCTAGAGCATGATAGCCTAGGAAGATTGAATGTTCACGAGTTACGCATCTGAAACCACATTAGAGAAGGGAAAAGACTACTTTGATTTTTAAGAAGTCAGCTGAGAAGTCAGTGATCCTGGGTATTTGAAACTTCTTTGCTCCTATATGAATCTCAGCCTACAATATGCTTGTCCCTGTTGACTACTACTTCCAGTAATGGAAATAGCCACAGACAGACAAATTGCTTTTGCTGATCCAATTCAGGCAGTGGCTTGAATCTCTCAGGCATTTCCTGAGTGAACCGATCATCCAGGTAGGAAATGATTCTATTTTCTTTCCTCCTTATAGCAGCTGCCATCATTCTGATAACACACAAGGGGAATCCATTAGAACTCCTGTAGAGAAGACTACAATGAACCTGTCAATTGCCAGAGAAGTTGCAGATAATAGTGATAGCAATGGTCTACAGGGACTCAGTAAGAAATGTCTTAAAATTTCTAGAGACTATGAAATTCCCCAGTAGCAAGCCTGAGGGTTTTCTCTATTGTTGTTGATATAAAATTCACTTTAGAGAGCAAATATTCTATTCATTTTGAATGAAAACTAATTACTTTCCCAAGGCAATCTAAAAATTACATGTAGTGGCATCTCAACCTATGTGACAAGAGATCTTTGTGTTCTTTAGAGATCAGAATCTAAAGGATATAGGGTACACACACTGAATGACCTCCATGATGGACAGAATCCAGCCACTTCTGACTATTCTTATACACTAGCCCAAGTTCTCAAAGACTTAATTTTTGAGTTCGGTACAAAATCACAACAAACTGAAGCCTAAAAAAAAAAAAAAAAAAAAGGTTGTTCTTTTCAGAGCTTTTTTTAGTGCTTCTCATCTTACTTGTAGTATATCACTACTTCCTCCTGTTTATTAGAACTTGAATGCTGTTTAGAAGTTAATTTTGGAGAACTTAGAGGGGAAAGCCAATGAGCAAGTCCTTTTATCTTGTTTTCAGTGATGCCAAGAATGTTTTTAGCAGGATCTGAGAAGCACTTACACAGGCCTAAAGCAGACTGGGCTAATACATCATGTATATTGCCAAATACAGTAATCACACAGATGTTTAAATCTGGATTAGGACAGTAGAAGCAAATACACTATCTTCAATGGGTTCTGGCGAGCTCTGCAGCTTGGATTTCCAGTAACTTTACTCACTGGCAGCTCCTCATTCTCACTGTACCATGCCACCCACCGAAGCAGCTGCTTCTGTCATTGTACTACAGAAAAGAAATCCAGGTTACAGCACCATGGGCTGAAGAGCATTAGCTGCCTTTGATACTGGTTTACTGCTTCTTCCATAGGGAATTTTTTAGTGATTCATCTCAGAAAGAAGTCATTTAAGCTAAAAGGGGAACATTCACTTTACAATGGCTGACAAAGGAATAGCCCCATCCATTATTTGTCCAATCCAAGTTGAAAACCTGAGAAAAAGTGTCAGCTCCACTGCAATCACACCTTAAGATGATTTTTTTTGTTGCTTTTATTTTTTAACGAGTATCACGATATGTCCATTTATGCAAGTAAGTTTATTACATCCAGTATGGGAAAGCTTCATCTCCACCCAGTATGCCATCAGACATTAAAGGTCCTTTATTATCTTGAACTGTTTACAAGTCAAATAAAAGCTAAAAACATTTCTGTAGAGCTACTCACTAAAGCCACCTGTTCTCAGCTTCCTAGCAGAAAATGCAGATACCCACGACTTCAAATTAGATTCAAATACTCTTGTTCCTGTTAAAATGTTCAAGTCTCCAGAAATTAACAAACAGAGGCCACCAGGCTTCTGGCAGGAGACAGGAACCCTAATTGAAGAGTCTGGGCCAGATATGATAAAGGCAAGTTGGCAGTAAGCATCCCAGGCAAAGAGAAGTCTGAAAGCAGGTCTCTCCAGTTAGAACACCGTCCATACGCCATTCTGCCACATAGTGCAATACCCCAAGCACATTAAGTGCTTGTAAACACTACTTGTACACAGAAAAGGTGTTGAACATTGCACAACAGCTTCTCAGAACAGTTGAAATTATAAGGACTTCAGACAAGTCTCAAGGATGATGACTCTGCCTGCAGAAGTTCAAGAGGAACACTTCAGTGCAAATGAAGCTGGGAAGAACAGCACTGCAGTTACAGCCCCTGCATTCCCCAGATGGTTTTTTGCACCTTTCACTAATTGACAGGCAACTTGAAAGCAGCGTCACACCATGAAGTAACATACAAAGGTCCCAGAATATACACACATCTTATTCCTGCTCCTCTAGTCAAACCCAGAAGTAGGCAGGCATTACAATTTCTCTCACTAAGCAAGCCCTTCTCAGTTCCACTCCCAAAGAAAGAGAGAAGTTGACATCATGAATATGATTAGACCTGTCTATGTATTTTCAAATACAATCTAAAAATTATTGCCAAGGTATCTTATGAGAATTCAAGCAGGCATGATTTAACCTTTATACTTCATTTAAAAAAAATGAAGTGCAGAAGTTCATAATCATTATTTTCAACTGATCATTACCACACATTCACCTGGTTGAGGCTTTTTTCCAGTTTCAGTCAGCTTTCAGGACACAGAATATACACACATCTTATTCCTGCTCCTCTAGTCAAACCCAGAAGTAGGCAGGCATTACGATTTCTCTCACTTCCCTTCTCAGTTCCACTCCCAAAGAAAGAGAGAAGTTGACATCATGAATATGATTAGACCTGTCTATGTATTTTCAAATACAATCTAAAAATTATTGCCAAGGTATCTTATGAGAATTCAAGCAGGCATGATTTAACCTTTATACTTCATTTAAAAAAAATGAAGTGCAGAAGTTCATAATCATTATTTTCAACTGATCATTACCACACATTCACCTGGTTGAGGCTTTTTTCCAGTTTCACCATTTGTTCAGACACAAAAACCTTCACATCCTCCCACCCAAGTCAGGAGAACAGAATGCTTCTTTCAGGAGAAATGAGTTACAATCAGGTCTGGGCACTGAGTTATTACGATAGCCAAACTGCAGCTACCCGCTACGTACAGCTCCACAATTATTTGATCTGCACACCCAGAAACGGTTATCAGAGCAAAAGGCACACGTACCACCTCTTCACACATTAAGTACTTAAACCTCTTAACCAGTATTATTAAAGAGTCAGGTTTTAAAGATAATGTGAAAGCAAGTCCAACAGAAATGCTAGGACACTGGAACAAGGAGGCATCTAAGTACACAGGTAAACCAAAAACATGGAGAAGAGCTGCTCCTTTTTCATTGAGCCAGACAGATAAACCTTTTAACAAGATTTGTTTGGTCATGTGTTACAAATCTTAATAAACACAAGAGGACCATTCTTTCTCTAAGCTTTTAGTCTCATACTGCCAGATAAAAAGGCTCTGTTTGCAGCAAATGCCAGATTAAAGGAAGTACATGCTGCAAGCACTCAAGTTCCCTCCACAGTTTTTCCTAATTGTGATGTCAAGGAAAAATTAACTTTGATTTAGTGCATGGGATTAAATTTAATGTAAAAAAAAGAACCTAGCCCATAAAGATTCCCCCATATATTCATAAGGTTTGCCTTAAGAAAACCTTCAAGATGATTTGTGAAAAATAACCTTAATATGACATTAGAAAAAGGAAATCTCAGCTGCAACAGAACAAATGAGTGGCTAAACTGCAAGTATCAAAATTCAGCACTTGCACTATAGCTCAAACATGCACTTGCTTCAAAAAAAAAGTAGATTCTATAGCCTACACTTTAAAAGATCCCACCTTCTATAATAAAGCTCATTAACTGCATGGGCCCGACCTCCCTGGGGGTGCACAGAGAAGTTCAAGTTTCAGAAAAAGACTAAAAAACATCTGTCACCAAATTTCTCTCACATTCTTTCCC
>NW_008618078.1:109780-124937 GCF_000691845.1 Merops nubicus
TCCCTATCTCCCATTTGCCACTGAAAATGCAAGTTGCAGATACTCAGAATGCTGAAGTACTTGAAGAGTTCATGCAGGATATTCCTCAGAATCCTCCTCACCCCCATGACCCATTCATCATCTCCGAGTGCAGAGCCAGAGCTACCAGCCTCCTGACACATCCACAGGCTACAAACTGAAGTCAAAGTGAGTGCAAAGCCAGCATAGAAAGGAAAAGAGAGGGGGGGAAAAAAAAAAAATACAGCAAGAGCTTTATACCCTCACACTGGGATAGGATTCACACTGCTTGGAGTCAGATTTTATTAAAGATACTTGCCCCAGCATCTGTAATCCAGATCCTGGAAGCAAGTTTGCTGGAAGTCTTTTTAAAAGCTCTTAGGAGTCTCTCCAATGAACTACATGTGTCTTATCAGTTGTCTTCCTTATCTCCTTCACTGGCACTTTGAGTTTCTAACACAAATACAGCACTGGAACAGTTCAGCCAGTAATGGCCATTCTGAGTTACATATTTACAGTCCCTAGCTCTTGTAAGCCCTCTAAGTGCATGCAATTAAAAGCCTGTTTGTTCACTCTGAACCCTTCTCTCCTAATCATCCCCAAACGGTTCAAGAAGCTGGTGTGTAGAGGGAGAAACAAACAGGCACTGACTTCATCAGGCTCTCTCCAGCCCAGAAGCAATCGTCACTCCAATCCAGGCAGGCAATGTGAGGTGCTTCTCATGACAGACAGTGACCCTTTTTTTCCCCCCTGCTATTTACCCAGCTTGACCCGAGAAAAGAAAAACAAGAGATCTCATTTCTGAGCCATGCCTCACACCAGCTACGCTCACAGATGTCAGGTTTTAAATCCCTCTCTGTATAATGCCACATATCAGCACTCTCCCACTGCACATTCCACCTTCACACTGATATGCTCTGACTTGGGATATTACGGCATCATTCTGAAATCCAGGTCGAGGGTCTGTTTGACAGAGAAGCTATGCAAGATGACAGCTTAGATAAGATCATAAGTCCCCTTCTTCAACACAATGCTGATGCTACAAAACTTAAAGGAACAGTGGAAAAGCAGCAAAACAAGATTTCACAAGGCAAGGGAAAAAAAAATACTACTGCATTTATCAACAGAAAATGACAGGCTATTTTGTATGTCTTCAGAGTTACATTTTCAGAAGAACAACCTGTTTCATTCCATTTTACTCAAGGTTTCAAGCATCTTTAAACTTCCCTCAGAAATCAGCCAGGTTTACCTTAATTGTGAGGGGTTTTAAAGATTAGAGTGGAAAGGACCTAAGAGAGGAAAACGCAATGTCCCTTTGTATGTGGTGTTCTAATTGGCAGAGGACAAGTAGAACAACTATCTACCTGCACGAGGTCATAAATGCAGTAAGTACTAAGAACAAAATTTCACAATACAGACAGCTCTGACCACAGAGGAGACAGAGACCAGGCATAACATGTGGAGTGAATGTATCAGGTCCTACCTCCTCTGAAAATGGTCAATTTATGTGCCATATTCTCAACAGTGATCTGTGAGAAGCTCTCTGAAAACATCTGCATTTCGACACTTTTACACACAGGCTTCCATAGAAGGAAGGAATGTAATTCCAGAGAAGCCACAATTTCTTCCCACATTAATTCAAGAGCAGCAGCATAAAATCAGCAATGTCTCAAAGCTTCCTTACTCCCCAGTAAGATTTCCCAATTTTAACAGATAAATTAGCAAGACTTTCTGTTCTGTTACTGTTTGGTGAGGAGTCTGAAGAACAGCAGGGACACCAGAGCTGTCTGCACACTCATTCTGATATGAAGCTGTTCGTGTGGTCACCACCTGAGGAGCTCAGCGCTCCCTTCCCATGCTGTGACACACAAAACCTTGCACACAGCCTCTCCCAAACCCTACACCCCTTTCACCTCTCACACATACCAAGAAGCTTAAGGGCTGAGTGGCCACTTCAAAACCAGGAGGCACGCAGGATACAGAACTCTATTAAACCACAATGCTCACAACTCCTCTAGTCATTTAAAAAGGTGCTTTCATGGCCTCCAAAGCCATACCATATGGGAACAAACAATGATTCAGACACTGAATACAACGTCAGGTATTGACTTTTTCTCTGAAGTTATTCAAACTAATGTAAATGATTACTAGAGTATAGGCCTAAGTACCATAAAGTGGTTGTCCCATAATACCATTAAAGAAAACAGAATAGGACTTTTAAAAATGTCTATACAATGCAACAGCTCCCTCCCTCTAGAAGGCTGTCATGGGAGAAAAGGCCCAAGGGACCTGTAAAGAGCTGTTATTGTAACAAGAAATATCATCTAGGGAATTTAACGTCATTTGGAACCAAGAAAACATCTGCATTAAGATTGCTTAACTACATTTTAAACAGAAAAAAAAGTTAAATAAGAACTTGCTATAATATACAGCAGATTATTTTGAACAGATCCTACTTTTATCAAGCACAATTACTTTGCCTTCCTTCCAGGAGCCAAAACAAGTGAGAACTGGATTTGCAGGATAACTATTCAGCCAACAAAACACAGATAAGAGACAAGAAGTAGTGAGATGAGGGTGGAGGACCTAAAACAAAGACATTCCACCATCACCACCACAGGACAGCCATGGAACCATCCATACACCAGCAAATAAAGTAGACTTTTTGCTGACAAATCATCAAGTATTGTAAAAAAAAACCCAATCATTTGCTGACAGAGGCTTCAGGAAAAGACAACAGACTTTCAAAAGCATAAAGGCTAAACCTCAGAAGCACGCATATGGATTTCCTGACAGACAAGTCTGTGAGAAAAAAAGAATCTGTGCATGTTTACTAAGATAGGTAGAATATAAACACTCCCAAATGCTGTAAATTAGACCAGGGAAACACCAACAAAGAAACTGAGAAATTTCTAGTACAAGAGCAACCAAGCCAATGGGGACATGAAAAAATAATTCCATGAAACACAACCGTATGTCTGTGTTACAACAGCTCTGGAATGCATGGCTACTAAAGTTCCCAGTACAGCACCTACCTGCAGCTTCCTGGGGAGTCACTTATGAGCCAAAAATGTGTCTGGCATAACATTAATAAACAAAAACAAATTAATGTTTTCAGATTGAGTCCATTGCTACTTTGCAGGCAACTGCAAATGGAACTATATCAAGGACTCACAACTGATTTCAATTTCCATTCTAAACTTGATTTTGGCACCTCCATCTCTGCAATGTGTCTACAAATATCTCCCAACCTGTCATCTCCTCTGTATATAGCTATGCTTTTCACCACTGGCTGATTCATTTTTAAATGGCTGAACACCCAGCTGCCCTCTCACAACCCTTTCATCTTCTAGAAAACCTCCAAATTATCTTCCTTTAAATCACCCAAACAAAATCTAGATCTGATTATTTTTGGAGAACCCCTTTGAGCAGCAAAGGCCAAACTTCTGGTCTTCAGTCAGGTCAATGGTTTTATTTAACTCCATACAACCGTCTGTGTATTTGAGCTACTCAAAATGGAAGAGTAACTGCAGGGTGGGCTCCTAGGATGAGCTGACTGACCAGACATTCCCACTGTGGCTATAATTAAAGCAATTTCTCTCTAAAGAAAGCAGCATCCTGAGAGCTGCAGAGGCCCATACACAAGACCGACTAAAGCTATGCCACTTAAGCACTCCATAAAATTCCACACCACTGGAAACAAAGAAATTCTGTTCTCTTGCAGTCCTAGGACAAAGGGGAGGAAAATGGCACAATGTTAGCAGAATGAGCAATAGATGTTAACAGGACATATTTTTGTGGTAAAGTACTTTTTACATACACATCAAGACGATATTTCTGTCTAGAGAAATTGTCTTTAATTTCAGACATTGGTCTCATTTTCTCTGAGGAGCTGCTTATTTTGGTTAATGACAGAGCAGACGTCAGAGTTTTCTTTCCTACAAAGCCTCTCTTAGCAGCACAGCAGCACTGCTGTAATCATGAGATTAAGTGTGAGCATTCATGTGTGAAATGCAGGCTTGATCTCTGTCGCATATTATAGACTGTCTACAGCAAACGGTCAGCATATTCTTCATCATTTCCTAATCCTTAACAACTGAAATGTATTAGATTACATCTCACTTCCTTTATTGCATTTGCAGAAAACAGTAACAAGTACTTAGTATTTAAAGTAGTAAAACCTTACTACTGGAAGTAAGACCTTTGATCTTTAACTACACGAGCAGGTTCTACTCTAAGGCAGCCGGAATATTATTAAAAAAACCACAATACTGTGTGCAAGGAAGAATAAGCACAAGTACAGAGAGTCACCTGCAAGACTGAGAGAACAGGTGGACTTCACTGCTGACACCAAGGTTAGCCTTCATTTTTACAGTTAAGACAGACCACAAAAAGATTATTTTAATGATATTCATAGAACATAAAAATTTACAAAACTAGGCTATTCTAAAGCTTGGCTGACTTTTGAACCTGCTTTTCCACAGTGTTTCAAGCTGTGAGGGTTAGTTCACTAAATTCAGTATACTACAGAGATGCAGTGGGTAGCAGGAACACCTTATGGAACCACAGACTGCACTAAAACTGCTTATGACTCAATAACAGAGTTTTAAAAAAACTTTCAGATTCTTTATTATGTGTTCTTCTGCCCAGCACACTTTTGTACAAAGCAGCATCTGTTCTCTACCTGCATTTACTTGAACAGAGCGTTTGCTACAGTTAACCACCATAAAGCTCATTTCACCCCAGCAAACCACAGCAAGGCAAAGCAGCCACCCTGCTCAGCTCCTGCAGACACCACCATCTGCAACACTCTGATGTTCCTAGCAAGTTCATGCAGGCAAAGAGAGACTGTACTCAGACCGTGTTCAACAGCTCAGGGAACTCACCTACACACTGTTCCTGCATGTTTCCACACTGCACCTTAACACCACATTGCTCATTCCCTCAGTGGCATCCGCTATGACTTCTCACCACAGAAGCTTCCATAAGATTTTTTTTTCCCCTGAAGTCTGGTTCACTCTTCTGGAATTCAGTGAGCTATCATTTTAAATCTAAACAAAAGTACACAGTATCAAAGACAACAGGAAAAAGTCACCTTCTTTGTAGCCACATTACTGCTCCTGAGCAGCAACCAGCTGAATTCCTCACTAGATTCTGAGAAAGGACCAGCTGACAGGTCTCACATTAGGTGTGTCACTGCCATAGATGATGTTTCAAGCAGCAGTCTCTGCTACCAGAACCACTGCACCAGTCCTCTGCTGGTCACTGCTGATGAACCCATTTGAAAGGGACTTCATAACTGGCCACATCTTTCATAAGAAGAGGGGGAAAAAAAAAAAATTTAAAATGCTCCAAGTGATTATCATTAGTCTGCTTCTAATCTAAACCAAAAGGAAATATCTTAACACTGCATGAAATTACTCCTGACTTTGGTCGTGCTTCAGACGTTAACATCATCTCTACTTCCAGTGCTCTCAGCAGATACTCTTGACTGCTGTGTGACTGAAGCAATGGAATCTCACCTAACAGAATGAGGTGATATAGTTGTATTAACGTATTTAGGTCTGATCTTGTAAGCTGCTGAGAACAAGGCTGCAAAATTAGACCATAAGCCATGAAGTGCAGAATAACTGATGCAAATGATTATTAGGCTACATGTGAATTTTAGTGGCCTTCTTAACTTTACAATACCACCAAATCTCATCATTTGCCACCAACAGTAATCAGGAGGTGGCAGAGGTACTGTGGTAAAAGTTGGATTTTTTTTTTGTGGCCTTGTGCCTTGCTCTCCTTAAATCCAGGACTTTCTGTACTGAGTGACACGTTCTCATAAAGATAGCTGAAAAAATTTAAAGAGAAGAACGAGCATATGGAAAAAAGGAAAATCTCCTTAGCTTTCATACTTACATGCTAATACCCTATAACATGCAAATTAAGACCACACAAGCCACGTATCACACCGAAAATACCTTCAAAATGGAGATCATTTTTTTCTAAATGAAGCAGTATGAAACTATTCTCAAGGCAAAGTTTTAAGGTTAGACATCAGTAACAAGCTCTGAAACAACACTATAAGATGACTAAAGCTACTTGCAGTCCCTAAGCAGGCAAGACACTAGGCTGAGCAGAGCCCCCCAGACTGTTCATAGCAGGGTTGGATCAGTCTGTGACCAAGCCAGGCCTGTTAAGACCTTTATTCCCACAACAGCACAAACTAGGGTTACTCTGTTCAGCTTGTTCTTGAAAAAAAACAATCACAGCTGAGGTGATCCTTTAGCAAAGACAGCAAAACTAATTACACTGTTTATCATAAATACGATGCAGTAAAGCTTTACTTCTAGAAGCAAACCTTTGCAGATTGGTGCCTATGAAGTTTCCATCATTTACTGCACGTGAGCATTCAACAGCTGGAAAAGTGAGTTCAGAGGAATGTCATGTCACAAAGGTTCTTCCTGAAACACTAACCTGATCAGGAGCTGCTTTAAGAGCTACTTTCAAAACACTACAGGAGAAAATTCACCATGTGCCAGTTACCCAAGCAACTGGGACCTCATTAAATCTATCCAACACTTCAGGGATTAGACTGTTTTCTCCTACAGTCCTGGAGCCTCTCCCATGAGATAACATATGCAGCTATGGTGAGATTTATTACTTGCTGACTAGTTCTTAACATAGGCTGAATTATGATCTGACCTGTGAATCAGACTGAACTTCAGTATAAGTGACATTTCAAAACAATTATGTAACTATTTTTTTATTCAGAAAGAGAAATAAATCTTTATGTATTGCATTTTAGTCTCAAATAGCATTGACAGGGCCAAGAAAAACAAGATAAACTCCTTTAGAAGGATATTTATCAAGCTCTCAGCCCAACAGCAAAGTAAAAACCTTTTCATGATTTTTCTCTAGTGCCATACATATTATTTCTTGTCCATTACTTCCTAGACAGGTAGAACTTCACTCACTCTGCTCAGAGTGAAAAAAAAAACTCCCACAAAGTAATAGCCTTTGTGGACAAGGGAAAGCACACCACCAAACCAAAACCCAAAAAAAAACACCACCACACCAAGCACCACCTTCCAAACAAAGCAAAAACCACAGCAAGAGTTCCAAGAAAAAAAAAATCTCTATTTAATCCTAGACAAAACAAACAGGAGAAAAAAAACCAAACAGAACCTTTCCTTTACAAAATGAATGGAAGAAGTCACATGCACAATTTTGGCTGTTAGAAGCAGGAAAAGTCTCAAACGTCCTAAAGATAATCACAGGGAAGGTTTCTATTAATCATCTATCCACATATTCTCTATAGGAGTAAATCACTTGTTTATCTGCTTTAGGGGAATAGTTAATATACTTTAGAACTTCCATGGAAGAGAACTCAAAACAAACCAGCTACTGATGTATTGCCAATGTTCAAACCCCATTAAAAAGTGAGGTTTGAAGAAAATGACACCAGTGTTTATGAAGCACGTCTGACCTGGCTGGAGTTTGCTGAACTGCAAGATAGGGAACAGCCATGGAAAAAAATACACTGCAGAACCTCATGCTTAGTTTAATACCTTCAATGGGTATTTCAACTGTGTCAGCTGTCTTTAGGAGGCTTAATAAAGATGTAGAACACAGAGAAGGTAGCCTTCTGTGTGGTGTACCTTTTGGCTTGCAGCACAATGAGGTATTCTTCTGAAGCAGCCTGGTAAGGACTAGATTTTTCAGCTAGGAAAGAGCCTGTGATAGAGACCTAACATAGCACTTTAGCTTAAAGTCATTGTACTCGTGTCAGAGACTCTGTTTGTACCATTTTAATCACCCTTTTACTGGAGCTCATACAGATTGGCATGTACAGAGACGCTGCCATACCCACACTTGAAAAGCTTCCAACTTTGCTACCCTAGAGGGCTTGGCACCAGAACCCAGCCAAGATGCTCAGGCCACCCCCACAGCACCCAGGAACTCCCAGCTGAGCTCAAGGAACCAAGCAGCAGAGGTCAGCAGCCTCTTGGCTCTCGTAAGACCAACATCACCTTCACACCACACCTCATAGCGTGGGGTTCGGAGCAGAGAACCACCTCAGAATGTTATTAACCTGACAGACAATGTTTACATTTCTTCTCCAATGAGCTGAGAGATGTGTACTGAGCAAAGATTTTGCTGTCAGGAATTTTGTAATGCTAAACCCTTGCTGAACTCCCTAATGAATGTAACAGAACAAGATAGTTATATTTACCTTTGGCATCTCAGATACCACAATATGTCCTCAAAAGGGAAAGGCTCAGCCAAAAGCATGGATTCAATAAAATTCTATCCCAAAGTATAACTTTATACAGCAGCATGTAAGGCAAACTCTGAAGTTCAACATGTATATCTTAACTTCATTCCAATTAATATTACTGACTCCATGCTTGAAAAAACCACAAGAATTACTTTTACCAACTACACAGAGTTTGCATGTCTTTCTAAGGCAAACTTTGGACAACTACTCCCTCAAATCAGACTCTCAAGTACCAGCAGAGAAAAGTGACATGATACAAAAGGTTACCACTTGCATCTGTCCACCTTCATTATCACCCTGCTGGAATAAACCCCAAAGTGGTACCTGTAATCAGGGCATGCTGCTAAATTCCAGTACATCAGCAACTGCCTCCCAAGCAGCTACAGTCCTTCCAGTAGAGAGGGGGCTGGTAAAGGAAGCACAAATGAAAAACAATGCCATGGTGTAAACCAGTCCTAGCTGTGATTTAGAGATTATAGTTACACTGATTTTTCACATTAACACCACTGGACTCAAACAGTTACCACTCAAAGCCACAGCTCCCATTTGTGCACAAAGTCAAGTGAGAAATTATTTTTAATTTAGTATTTTTTTTTAAATCTTAAAAGCTCACATTGATAAACCCCATGACCTGGAGCACTTGATCATGTGCTACATGAGTGAAAATAGAGTATCCTGACTGTTTGTCCCAACGTCACCTTTTCTCAGAGTTGCACAGAAACATGCTACCAACTGATGAAGTTTCCACAGCCCTGCTGAGCTGCAACTACTACATCCATTCATGAAAGAATTCTTTCTATTTAGACAGTACATACTTCAAATTCCCTTAGCAACAGTGGCATGTACCATTGTAAAGAGAACAGACCCAAGGTGAAATATTATCAAGAACTGAAAAACCCCACAGAAAACCTACACAAACAGATGGCATAATTTGGCTTTTTCTAAATGCTACTTAGCATTTAGAGCTGGAAGTGGCAAATATCTAACATGCTTTGAGTATGCAAATTGTGAGATCAACACAAAAGAGGACAATGCAATTTCTTTTAAAGACAGGCAGTCGAAATGTTGAAACAGACTGCAACTAATTTTCATACACTATTCATAATGACTTTATTACACTGCAAAAGGGTAATCAGTTTCCAAATGATCTAACAACCCTGAGCTGCTCTTAACTCTTTGATACCAGTCCTCACCACCAGCATAGGCTAGGTCTCCAACTTTCAACCAATTACCATAGCCTAATATTAAACACCCAGGTTACATGGGTTCTTCCACACGGGCTCTCACACAAACCAGCACACAACATTATCTAAGGGCATTCAATTATTAAGCAGGAACTGCTATACAGAAGGGAAAAGCAAAAAAAAATCCATTCCAGCTCTAATCTCAAAGGTATAGCTTTATTATCAGGAAGGGGAAATCTGATTTTTGGCTCCTTTGTTAGAGTTCAATAGGAAATGGAGCAAATGCAGTATGTTTTGACTGCTTGGAAGAGTAAATTCTACAGGGGATCTCTTACTATATCCAAGTGAAAAAAGTCTCCAACCATAAGTACTTGAATTTTATTGGATTCTTATATTATGTCTCAGTCATTTTCATACTGTCTTGTAGTTGAACTCCCTGCTAAAGGCCAATTCCAGTCATCAGTCACTGACTACATCCAAGAAACTTCACAACATGAAAAAATAGATAGTTGAGTTCCCAGGTTCAACTCGTGCCTGGATTAAAATACTTACTAAGCAATATAAGTGGCAGGTGCTGGCAAGAACAGAAAGGCTGTGAACTTCCCACAGCGACAGTAAATAACATATTAGTCCTGGTTTAGGTAAATATATTGGTTTTGTACACTGATTAGATAACGGGGCTGAAATCTCCTCAGTAAAGAGCCTAAAGCCACACCAGTTTTAAGTTTTAGAACTTTTTACTGCGACAATTTTACTATCTAGATGAACAAAACTAGAGATTCCAGAACTATGGGTTGAAATACTCAATGTAGTGGCAAAACTCTCCCTGCACTTTCACCAGTTCCCAAGAACAACCAAAACAGAGGCCCTGATCTTCCAAAATTGGATTAGCACACAAAACCTGACAATAATGTTCCAACTACTAAATGCTTTTAACTTTAAGCATCTAAACAGAAAAAAAGCTGATCAGACTCCAGATGCTGCTTTAAACACTTACTGCCTATTAACAAAAATTCAGTTTTATTTCAAAAACAAGTCATTTTGATCTCTAGAAATAAGCAAATTCACAGAGAAAACACTTCCAAAACCAAAGCAGGCTTTACTGCTATTTTGAACAAAATTCCAACCAGCACTCAAGACCGTTTATTACATGTACAAAATTGGTGTTAGAGAAGCAGCAATCAGTTGGTTTTAATAAAAGGTTTCAGCAAAAGCTGTTTCACAGCTTAATACAGTCAGTTCATTCAAAATAAAATTTAAAAAGACTGAAAAATCTGCAAATACCTAACTTCCAGGAGCCGGTACTAAGGCACTGCAGGTTTGTTTTTTCACACTGTATTGTCATCTCCTGTGAAAATGAAAGCAATACCCATTTGCAAAGAAGCCTCAAACCAAGTTTGCTTGCAAAATTTGCCATTACTTCCCAAGAGAATCATACAGCCACCTTATTGCTGCTAAATTTACAGCCACCATTTCTTCTATGCTTCTGCTAACATTAGAAAATGTGTGAATTCCAAACCCACCATTACATTTAAAAAATCCATGTGGCTGTAAGAAAAATCTATGTATCACAATCAAATAGTGTTTACTCCAGCAGCAGAATGTTTATGCAATCACCAAGACCTTTTCTTGGCTAAACTTGACAAAAAAGTTTCCTAAAGAAGGCCAGCTTGTTTTAATCATTTATATTTTTCAACACTATTTGTTCTCACTTAGTATCCAAAGGTCACAACTCAAACCACCACCCCAAGCAAACTCTGGAATAAATATTATTTCTGTCCAGTCTTCTGGAAAGAATTTCACTTCTATTAAGAAAGTCAAAGTACAAAAAAAAAGAAAACACATTTCCCTCTGATGCATTTACAGACACTTCACGATTTTTTTCATAAACAGAAAGCCAGCTTACAGGAAGTTTTCCACGGGCCCTGTCCTTTATTACTTAACTGAGAGTATTACATCATTACAGGCTTTTGCTTTCTTCAGTAGAGACATTTGTTCTGTGAGAACTACATCAACACGAGAAACAGTAAAAGAGCAAAGCTAAGTATGGTCCAGTTGAAGTGACAGTGTCAACAATGTCAGCTATGATTCCAGTTTCCCTGACACAGCCATTCTTCCCTAAAATGCCCCTCCTGAAATGCAGTGTTCAGGGTTCTGCACACAGAGATGAAAAACCTGGTTTACAGATTCATGCAGCTGACTATCAGTATTAGAGATTCACATCAGAGCATCAGGTAACTTTCTATTCTGGGGCTGCAGTGATAAAACAACCATTTCTCTTATTTACCCTTAAAATGCAAAACAGAGCTACTCCATGTTCTTATACATCATTTAGTGATCCAAGTCTAACACTTAAGTACACAACATTCAAAAGAAAAAAAAAACTTTATTAGCCAGAAGCAGACATCAAAGATACTACATCTGACAAAGATTAGTCAAAGTAATATGCAGGCTCCTCGACTGACCCAATCCCATCCATGAGCCACCACTTCAGCAAAGCAGTCACAGCTCTGGAGCCAAGTACTGCAGAATTATCACACTCCTCAGAAAGAACTCTCTGATGCACTCGCAACTTAGCTCCTGAACTGCTTTTGTTTTCTGCCTGGGGCATTCAGCTAAAGTAGAATTAGAATTCGTGTAACTAAACACGTCCACTTGAGAACAGCAGCAGTTCAAACCCAACTCTTACTTAGGATTTAGCTGTCCCAGCTTTGGGGACCAGGGTAGCCATGGCCACCCAGAGGGACGAGGCCAAGAGCTGAGGACAGTAACACCTCCAGCTGACAGGTTCTAACCCATTCACCTGTCAGAGCCTAGGCTAACACTGAGAGGAAACATCCTTCATTTAAAAATCTCTTGGCCAAAACAGCATCTCATGATAATCTCAACACACAGCACCTATCTCCACACTGCCTTCATAATTGTTCTTTTTATCACTAACTGAATCTCAGGTGAAATTCTGTTATCTACGTGTATCAAAAAATTACAGAAATACTGGTTTTCATTGTTTTAAACTGGTTTTACTCCCAATTCAGCATACACAGTATCAGCACAACTCTCTATCAGTTGAAAAAGTCCCAAAACAAGAGAAGATCAAGATACACACTGACCTGGCATTCAGAGCCAGCCAAAGAACACAACACATCCCTGCAGGAGACAACCTTCCTAAAAATCAGCAGCACACAACACCAAACTAAGACAAAGCAGAAAGTTATTGGAAGGATGTTTTTTTCAGCCTATAGACCGCAACCATATCAAATGCTACCAAGTCATTAATTTAGGTCCTCATTGTGGGGTTTTTGGACTATGAACTGGTCAGAAAGCTGCACTCGAAGCTGATGCTGAAGTGACTGCACTGAGTTTGTGGAGATCTTAGTATCTTTAACTTGTTCATTAAATCAAAATTGCAGAACTCTTAAGATTATCTCAAGTGCCAGAAAGGAATGGCATTGTTTCTACACTTTAAAAGTGGTTTGTTTTGGTTTTTTTCTAGATAGTCTACAGTCTAGATAGTTCTACAGTCACCCTTTAAGTGCTTTACCGACACACAGGTCAATCACTACAGCAGGAACTCATTCACAGAACACCAGGGGGAAAAAAACGACAAAAGAAGAAAAAAGCATACACAAAAAAAGCCACCGACCCTGAAACGTTAGGAAGTTGGGGATTCTTTCAGACTACAATAGGTAGTATAACCCCTCTCCAGCCAAAAGATCAGGAATGTTTCGGATTAGCTCAGTAATAGCTATTTCATTTTTTTTCCCACACACAAAAAAAACCAAAACAAAGCTCCCTCGCAGACGAACTGTTAACCACTCACATCAGGAAACAAAAGCCCCTATCTTGTCACTCTTAAATAAAGTAAACAAAAGCGGGGGTGAGACACACACCAAGCCTGATCCACAACCTGGAGCAGAACTGCAGAGACAGTCGATGCGTTCTGACAGAACAGCTGCGTACATCATTACGTTAATTAAAATTAAAGTCTCATCTACTTAGCATACAAGCAATTCACTGAACCTTAGTGACAAAAGGAAGGAACCATTTCCTCAAAAGAGGCATAATCACAATACAACTTGAACAAGTTCCCTGCTTATCCTGAAGGCCACAGGAGATAGAAAAGTATTTAAGAACCCGTGCTGGCTATTTTAAGTAAAACAAAGCACTATCAAGTATAAAACACACACAAAGGAAGTGGTAGGCTAGATTACGTCAGCCCTCGCCTCAATTCATAAATCCTAACCGCAAAACAAGACAAATTCTTAACTGCCTTTCTCTGGAACCACGTTTAAAGTGAACACATGCAGTTTATGTCTTAAAATACGCTATTGAACAACAGTCGCTGATGCATCACTTTCAAACAGCTACGGGAGGGGGGATTGTGTAATCCCGGTCAATTCTATCGTGCAGCAGATCAAATAGCATGGCAAGAACTGCCTGCCAAGCACCCGGCCTGCCAGAGCACAATAAGCACTCGAGTGCTCTGCACTCAAAACCACCTTTCACTGGTCCCAGAGATCTTTATAAAATAGTTTAAACACTACTAAATTACAGGGTTGGAAAAACAAATAAAAGCTTTTAAATGCTGCTCCTACACAGTTCTCAACTCGCTGTTAAGCATCTAAACCGTCTGCCTGGCGATATTCACTGGGCGTCAGGACTGAAAAACCGGGCTGCCCCCAGGAACAAAAACTGACAAAACTGCAGAGTTGGTCGCACGTCTGGAACTAATTGCCTGCAGATTAACGGCTTTGCATTGGAATAGTGCTCGTCTGTAGGGTTTTAAATCCAGTTTACTTTAAACTGAGTTCCCAGAAGAAACATTGCTGGAGCACGTGAACTACAATTCACTAGATTTCTATTCTGCACTTCGTGCCTAGCAGTTGTTGGATTTGTTGGTTTGGGTGTTTGTTTTTTATATATATATTTTTTTTAAATCTCCAGTCGCCTTGTCAACTGCCATTTTCATCCACAATCAATTAAAGCAGCCCCATATGGCTGTAAGGAGGCCATCCAGTCACACAACGCCCCATGCAGTGCGAAGCCACATGGACTCAACAGGAGCTTAAAACCAACTGCAAAACAAAGCAGAGCTGGTTTCTTCCTCAGGAAGCCGAGTGACCAAGCAGGTCTCCTGTCGCTATCTTAACACACCATATAACACCGCTAAGAGAAGTTACACCACACACCGTACCAATTAGTACTTCAAAGGCATTCCATTCTAGCAAGTGCAGTGAAAAGGTACTTGCTTTCAGGATAAGGAAAATGCAATCCTTATCTCCTTATCTCATTTGCTTTAAAAGAGAGAATCAGAACACTCTGTTTAGCTTAACTGTTTATATTTAGAACACAGAGGTAAAGCGTGTGTTATGGAAAGAAAACCTCCCAGTCAGAGCATTCTGAACTTCCTAGGCCAATAAAAACTAACGCCTCACCTACCAAGTCGAGCCAACTTTTTCTGGAAAAAAAGAGGAAACAAAAAGAAGCCAAAAGGGGACAAGACAACTAAGTCAAAATGAAGTCAAGCTTCTTCTCCAGCCAGGTGTTTTCTGTGCTACCATTGGCTAAGTAACCATCAGCCAACTTTACAGCAGCCTTAACAATCCTCCTCCTCGGGGACACAACTTACAGGCGCACGGCACCGAAGTTCCCCAGCAATGCGGTCCGAGACCCGCTCGCCGACCCTCACCCGGCCGCTCGGACACCG
>NW_008618079.1:0-19139 GCF_000691845.1 Merops nubicus
CCGGCCCCCCCGGCCCGCCGGGGTACTGCGAGCCGTCCTCCTGCAGGGTGCAGGCCGGGCAGAGAGCTGGGGAGAACATGAAAGGGCCGTGAATGGGCAACGCAAGCGCCGTGGGGTGTTGGCAGCAACTTACCTCCTGCACAGACAGCTGAGACAAAAATAAAGAATGAAGGAGAAATACAAACCAGGAGAAACCTTTCAACCGAAGTCTCCATGAGGCATCTTTAACGCAGTGGTTGTACGTTCTTTCTACATGTGTGCTTAGCAGCACAAGCTGGAACACTGGTGCTTGCAGAAATACACAAGTGCTGCCTCCTGGCTCTTTCTCCCTTTGGGGGGAAAAGAACGCACTTGTCTTTTTTTTTTTTTTTAATTTTTAACAAAGAGTTACTGTGATTTTTTTTTTCCCTCCTCCCCTACTTATATTCCTATGTATGATGTACAGTGAAGTAACGTGTCTGCAGCCACCAAATAAAAAAGGAACCATTTATTTACTTCAGTTGTAGCTATTCTTTTAAACTTATGAAATAAATTCCAGAGCACTCCTGAGCCAATGACATCACTTCACGCACAGCCCTTTCATTGTACGTCTGTGCCGGGTGGGCTGCACTGAGCCCCCCTCAGCTCAGCTGCAGAAGCAGGGCTGGGAGGTTGCTCCTGGGCAAACCTGCCACCCCAGACACCCCTTATGCTCTAAATCTCTGAAGGTGTGAGCACTGGGTTCTCATGAGTAAGCCACGTGGAATAACCTCTTCCACTTCCACTCCAGTTTGCGTTGCATTTGTGATTTTGTCTGAAGCCTGTTCCAGCTTGCCTCCTTCTATGTGAAATTAAAATAAAAGGCTAGTAGCCACTGTCAAGGAAATTTTAAGTCCCAGAAATATGAAAGTTTTATAGCAGAAATTACAGATTTTTGAAGTAACATCTGTGGTTCTACAAAACCTCAAATAATAAATAATGTTTTAACCCTCCTACATGTTTTTGTATGTATGTATCGTTACATTCAGTACCAATAAACAGAACAGCTAGAAGACTGCCCTTAGACATCCCAAGTAAGTTGCCTTTTTTAGATAAACTCAGTTTTTAGAGGAACATGTGCAATGTGGATATTTTGTGTCTCTCTGTATAAATTAAACTATTTGTGGTTTTGACTTTACCTTCTCTGATGTGTATTCTTTGTCAAAGACAACACTGAAACCATCCTCTGATGTTTCCTTTCCTTTTGCTATTAGCCATTGATATTTATAATACAAACTTTGGCACACCTGCTTAAAGAATTGTTTTCCCCCCCCCGCCAGCCCTTCAACGTCTGTTAATGGTCAGAATATTTGGTCTGTATGCCATGTGTACAAAGAAAGAACATGATCATTTGAGCTGGGCACCTTGTGTGTAATGTATAAATCACTAGAGGGAAATATCATCACTAGAGGGAAAGGTGTTGGTATAACACATACTCTAAAAGGTATCGGTGAAAAAAAGCCAGTAGCTGAGCCTTCCCCAAACCAACCCTGGCCCTCCAGCTGCAGCTACGAGCTGCTTCTCTGGCACCTCATGTTTTGCCAGATGCCTAAATAGAGATCACTTGGGAGAAAAAATGTCTGATAAAAGCTGCCTACTAACAAACTATATTTGCACATTTGTTAGAGACTTTTGAGAATGAGTTACATGGGATTCATTTTGATAATCTCTTTATGCCCCTTGCACAGCCCAGTATTTTAAAGGATAAAATATAAAAGAGGTTGAACCTTTACAAGTAAGTCTTCTCTACAAGTGCCTCTGCTCTCTGTTTAGTTCCACAGCAGCAGCAGGAGGTGAGATTTCAGGGGGAAGGCAGGGGGAGAAAGCAGGCAGAAAGGAACATGCCGTGGTCCCCCCCCGGAGCTTTCCTGCACCTCCTGTTTGGCCACGGTCTCTCATAACCCTCATCTCTACAGTAACCCTACAAGAAGCCACCAGCACAAGGAGAGTGAAGAATTCCATTCCCTGGGAACAAATGGAGACAATTGCACAGGAGGTGATGAGGCTGTTCACACGTAAAGGTGTAGAAGTTACAGAACGAGGTCGGGTTTTACTGATTCCCTGCATAAACCTCAAAAGTACTTACGCAGCGCAACAAATGAAACGGTGGTGGAAGTGACAAGCTGTAGTTTCACCAGCAAACTTTTATTTTTGACTATAAAGTGTGTAAAACTGTTAAAAAGAAAAAAAAACCAACAACCTGATAACAGAATGAAAATAATATTTTCCATATGTAATGCATACACATAATGAATCAAAAGAAGCAAAACCTCCCCAACATTTAAATACAAATGTGAAGTGCTTTAAAAAATATAATCTGAAAAATGCATAAAATTCCACAATGGAAAGAAACTCATGTAGGAGAGAAAACATTCATATGCAAGAACCAAATAAGAGCTATTACAATCAAATTCAACACTGAGGGTCAATTCAATGCAGAATCTAGTTAAGTGGATAGCTTAGGATTGTGACAAATTTTTCTGCCTTTGAGCTGACTTGTGAGTTTCAACTTCAGACAGAACTCAAGAATAAAGCCTCAGGCCCATTATGGGACATGTTGGTTAGTTTAAGTATTTACCAAGTCCAACTTATCTTGTGCATGAGTGGAAAAAATGTATCTGAAAAATGGTAGACTGTGTACCAAAAAATAATTTAATTTTTAGTAACAACACATTCAAGTAAATAAAAATTTGGCAAATAAAGACATGATTATGAATTTAAATGAAAGGTGTATCAACTATGGGGTTACAGCAAAAAATACTGCTAGTTTAAATAAATATATTTAGAAGGCACAAAGCAAAGACATTGAGAGGCTTCACAAGCCACTGACAGTGTGCCACCCATGCTCCTGGAATCTGGGCGAAGTCCTGAGCAAATCGGGTTCTCATCTCTCTCTGGTTCAACATCTTAAACTGATGTGAGACTTTTTTAAACAAAAGACTAGTGAAAATCACTTTTAACTTATCAGGCTCTCTACCACCACTCCTAATTCTGAAGGTTTAATTGCACTGTGGTAAAATACATATTTTAGCTTCCCAGTTACTTAAGTGTAGGTAGGAACCAAGATAAAAACGTTTAACAGCTGTCCTCAAAATGATAACCGGTTCTTCACAAAAATATTTAAAGCAGCGACTGCTGTCCCTACTAGGCTACTAACAACCATGAGTAACACTGCTGCTGAATACTGCCCTAAGATATATACCTATATGTCTTATACTTTTACAGTTTTTGCATAGAGAGAGCTTAGATGTGGGTTTATTAAAAGTTTTCTGTCACAGCCATCACTAGGTTGAGGCAACCGAGTATGAACTGCTACCAAAAAGCCTGTGGCTACTTCACAAAGGCCAAAGCCTCTCTCTAGCCAAAGAGGCTCTAGAGCACCGTGAGGCAAGAAAGCAAGCCCAGGGAGGGTTAGTTACACTAGATTTTGCTTCCCTGCGTACCTAGAGCCAAACACAGATCTACAACCGGATTTGGTCTTGTTTCAAAAAGGGAAAGGGTCAAGAGATGGCACTTTCGAGGTCACTTGAGGGACAGAGGGAGGAAGGAACCGAGTCCCTCTGTTTCAGAGAGAAGAGTGTTGGTGCCTCCTGGCAGAGCACGGCCGTTCTGCTCCATGTACAAGCACATGCTGCATTTCAACAAATGGTTTTAAATTGCTTTGGTAACTGGGTGAAAGGTGTTTGCTGGACTTGCTCATTACTGTGTTACTACTTGGCTGCCTAGTCTCTGCTTCCTCTATATTTAAAATGCAGTCGTTGCATCTTCTCTGCTCATGGGTCACAGGCAAAGAAGAAATGTCTTTATTTTGTAAGGCATGTTACTCCCATCTGATTTCCTACAGCTTCAGTTTTATTCTCCTCCCCTCAGTCTTTTCTTTACTGTTTTGCTTGCTGTGCATGCACTCAAAAAGACTAGCAAAACTGTAGCAGCTTTAGACAAAATACGAAGCAAGCTTGCTGAAGCTACTATGAAATCAGAAGAAAGACAGTGGCCAAATTATTACCTTGCATCCTTTAAAATGCCAGTGACGTAGCAGTTCTTTTTTCTCCCGGGAGAGCTAGGCAGCAATAAAACAAGGAAAATACCTAAAATTTCCCCAAGTTAAATGGTTTAGTGAATCAGTTTCTTGAATAAAAGTGATCATCTCGTATTCAGACAGGAAAATATCTGCATTTGATGCAAAGAATATATTAACTTCCATAAATTATAGATATTGTTTAAGCCTTCTCTTGCTCACAGCTGCATCCTCCCTCTCATGATCTGACATGGAAGGAAAGGTTCATTTCTGACAGAACCATATACTAAAAGTATGTGAAATATTTCCATTCCCATCCAGAATGCTATTGCAGATGTAAATGGCCACATAATAATGTAAAAAGCAATTTTCTATCCACTTATATTTCCATTGAACCGAACCTTAAATGTTGCAAATCAAAAACATAATGAAGGAAATAAGCAATCAGTCAGCACAGTGACAGCTTCATATCACTCAGAAATGAAAGAAAATCATAAAGTATGTGATGGAAAACCCTTCAGATATATTGACTGGAGACAGAACATATTTACACTGAAACTTCAGTAAATAATTAAATGCATTTGTGTTTTCAGAACAGCAGACTGGGAGATAAAACTGCTAAAAGACATGTAGGCTACATTCTTTTCAGCTACAAACTTATTGTGGTCTAGAATAATTTTTTTTTTTAGCAATTAATATTTGAAAACCAGATTTTCTTTAATTCCTTAAACAGATTTCCTTAAGGTATCAGGAAGCTCGAGTTTTCCACTTAAACAGCAACCAAGGCAAGGTCACAGTTAAACTCGTTCTCTGTGGTCTACACCCGCCTATGTGTACGGAGATGGATTTAAACATCCATCCAGTACCATCTGGTTGTAGTGGATATAAGAGGTTTCAAAGAAAATTTGTGTTACTTGGCACATATAGAATCTAACAGAAACACATTTAAAAAAAAACCCAAACCAACAGTGTTTTGATTCCTGAGATCTTTCTCATTTTCTAACATGTCAGGTCAGAGCAGCAGTTCTACTGCACTGGTAAAATGCAAGGTTAGGGGCTGGCTGTATGTAGTGTATTTGGAGAAACAAGTTCATAAAACGCTAGTTTAGCCAGTAGGGTTTTAACAAGACCGTTACATAAATATTACAGAAAAAGAAGCAAAAAAAGGAGTGTATAACAACGTGAAAAATAGTATTTCACCTTTGTGAAAAAGAAGCGCCAAAATATTTTGTGTGATTATCCATGAATTTAAAAAACAAGCTTATTTAACAAAGCTGTGCATATCTAACATCTGTCATAATCCACAATCATAAAACATGAAGGACGGATGATACAATCAATCCTGTTTCCATATCGCAGTGCTCTTTTAGCATTGAAACCAAATCCAGTTTAAGACAAAAATACTGGTTCATAAAACATTAGGCTGCATCGTTGCTTCATTTTATGGAGCATTCTGTTGTAGTTTTTATTAGCCCTGGCAGACCCCCCGCTCCCTTACAAACATCAGTACAGTGGACATAAATGATGCCTGCAAGTGGGGTGTCCCACGACTGCACGTTCTTCTGTAACACGTATATACACAAAACACAAAGAAAATCTAAGCAATATTACCTGAAAAAAAAATAATTATCTAAGAAAGGTGGTGTTGCTGCAAATACTAAAGGCATTTTAGGGAAAAAGAGAAAAAAAGAAAGTCAGGCTATGGGCTAAGACGACGTTTTGATCTCCACCGTGTGGACAAAATGTATGTTGCAGCCTCAGAGAAGTGCCCTTACAACTTTACTACTTTAGGCAAATTGAGCAATTCTGATTTGAAGAAAGTCCCAACGCGTTCTTAGCCAATGATAACACAACTTCCCGTAGAACACAATAACCTGACCCTGAACTAGAACAACTTAGAGAGCTTTTAAGAAAGGCTTAAAACATTTTGTCAAAGGTGTTTCAGTTCATAGTCCTGTTGTAAGTAACCATCCCCAAATCAGAAAAACGTCTTGTGCTACTGGCAAAAAACAACCTTCTGTGTTCAGTTCTTTGCAATCCTCACTGCAGCACACGCTGCTCCAAACAGATGCGGAACCGATGAAGCAAATCACAAAATAGATTAACATCCCCTTGCCCTCCCGGTCAAAACCCAAGACATCAGTCTGAAACGGCAAAGAAATTTTGGGGGCTGACCCAGGAAACCATGCAGAAGCACGTTCCCCCCTGCAGTCTACTTCAATTCTAAAGATGCAGAGCAGGAGCTACCCGGTGTGAATTAAAGTTAAGCTGGGATTAACACTGTTCTACCCCAGTGAAGAACACAGCACCTCCAAAAAGGTGTCAAGACAGCCCATACAACAAAATACCCGTTTTCTCATGTGAGAAAATGAAAGTGGGCTTCTAGCGAAATAAAGAATAATGCAACAAGATGATTACCAAAGTTACCTGCAAACCAATTGAAAGTGTTCAACTACATTTTTTAAAAAGACCTTTAGATTTGAGCCTATAAAAAGAAAAAGGCATCTGTAGGAAACATAGATGAAAAAATAAAACTTCTTCAAATATAAAAAGTGTTCTGCTTTCCCGTAAATTCAAGTAAATCAACATAGAGTAACTGCATCTGGCAAATAACAGATGCTTGGTTTCAGCTAACTAAAAGCCCCAAAATATACACATACCACTAATATGGCGCAATAGTTTAGGTACAGCCTTCCAGGACGGGGGCTGCTTGGAAACCTCTCAGCCACGTGGACACTCTTTACAAGACAGCACCCTTTTTAATATTATCACAGAAAATGAAGTTTAAACTTAACTTAGGAAGTAAAAAAATATTTAGATTTTTACATACATTGGAATTACAAAAGAAGTAAAAACAAATCAACGAGAAAAAAAAAACGTTCATGAAAGATACCTGACCAGCAGTTCACTTGACTGAATGGAAAACAGTATGTGGGGCCTGTTCCCCCGCTGGTGCGTACGACCCTGGTGGAAGACCTCCTCCCGTGCTCGCTGGGCTGGCAGGCCGGTGGCCGCACAGCAGTGGGCACCTCAGCACAGACAAGTGCTTGGCTTCAAGCCACCTTGCCAGTTCCCAGCGTCTACACAGCTACGGCACTCCGAGGACCAGATCTGGAAAGCTGGTCGGTACCACAGGGGAGACCAAGACGTGCTCCGTGGGCACAGGAGGTCTGGACGGGAGCAGCACGCTTTGAGCTAAGCACAGGGAGGACCACTTGTTCCAAAGGCACCTTCACCCTGGTGGGGAGGATGCCCATCGCCCCCAGAAACGAGGATGTGCTGGTCTAGAGGAGGGGCAGTTATCTTCTCCTGAGGGACAGCGAGGGGTGAGCACAAAAGAAGGTGTGAGGACTGTGGTTTGCCCATGGGCTTTGACCTGTCTGTCCTGACCCTCCTGGGAGACAGATAAAGAACCCTGACACGCACTAAGCCATCCTCAGCTGCAGGGCATATCACAGCTCACAGATTGCCAGCAGGAAGTGGTTTCATGGTACACCACAGATTTTCTGCTGTCCTCCTTGCTGCCCTCTGCCTCTCCCAGGTGTTCGCTTTCAGCCTTCACCTCTGTGTTTATTTAAACACCTTTGTGGTGCCAAGCACCTTCCTTCTCCAAACACCTAACTGATGAACGTGTCAAGTGGGCATGCTTCCCCTCTCAGATAGCTTGCCTGTGCTCCCCACCTTCCTGGGTTATCTCTATCACCTTTTGCACTCGTCTTGCTCCCCTCGTCTGGGTGCAAGTGCTAGGAACTCTATTCAGAACAAATGCCCCTGTGTTTCTTTTTTTTTTTTTTTCCCCAAAGACTCCCACCAGTCATTCCTTATCGTTTGCAACCAAAACCCAGAAGTCGGCTGGATTCGTGTCTCAGAACAGCTTCTCTGAGACAAAACACTTCCAATTTGGGGACGCTGCCCTGGCAGCTCAATACTGCTCAAGCACAAAGTCACCAAAACCACTTCCCCGCCCAGTACGGAAGAGAGCCACTGGCTTCCTAATGACAGGGCAAGAGCCCTCAGTACTGCTTTTGGACTATGGCTTTATTGTGAGGTTGTGGGTTACAGCTGCCCATGTTCTCTCAATAGCACCACCACTTCCTATTGCACTGTAGCAAATTCTGTAGGGTTAAATCTAGACTCATCTGTTTCCTAATAACCAGGAGTGAAGCTCTGGCCAACCCTCCTCCCTCCTTTTCAGAATCAGCCTCTGTGTGATCAGCTTTCTCCACTGTTTCTTTTGGTCAACACTTTGAGCTCTATAGGATTTATGCTTTTTTCTGTTTTGTTTTTCACTGACAATAACTGGTCCTGTAAGAATTTACTGATCACCTGCAGACTGCATTCTGTGGTCGTGCTCTCTGTAGTACACCTGTCCAAGGAGAGTTATGCATTTTTTTCTGAATTTCTTTTGAACTCAAATAATTTTTTGCAACTAGTTATTAGGACCTGTGAATTTTGCATTCTACTGTTTCCATGTTCTTCTCAAACTTATTTTGGCATGCTATTATTGCAGGAGGAAGAGGAAAACTGTGCCACCAGTAAGATTAGAGGCTTGTGAAGTTCCTTCTTTGACTGTCACTCTGTACCCACCACCCTCTGCTTTAAAGCAAGGAGTTGTTATTGCTGTAAGCAGATGTAATAGCAGACGAGCTTGATTCCAGGCAATGATACTACACTTACTAAGTCCACGTAACAGTTAGAAGATGTGCCAGTTCTCAGCTGGGAAGGTCAACACCAGCCCCTAGCAGTTTAATATCTGGATTATACATAACCATGACTAACCTACAAGCCCTCAGCTGGGACAACATCCAGTCAGGAAAGATGGTCCTTGGGGCTACATCTGGCAAATTTCCAGTCAGTCTGAAGCTTAATGTTGGGTGGGATTAAAGCGATCATAACCACTTCTTCGTTTGCTTCTTCGACATCTAGGAAATGACAGAAGCGGTGGGCAGTGCTCACGGTGCACGGCACAGGCCTGGTTCAGAAGGTGTGCCAGGGCCTCCTCGAGGGACCTGCACGTTTAGTCTAAACAGAGTTCCCAGCGCTCCAGCTCAGGTCCTGCACTTGCCATGAACAGGTATGCTTTAAAACTTCAGAAATGCATTTTCTCCATTTAAACTTCACCACCAGCAAGAAAAATAAAGCCATCTTACATACTGTGGCATACATACTGTCTTACGTTATAATAAAACACTTTTTGTTTGAAGGAAGAAGCTTATGAAAATCATTTAGGCTTATTTTGTCCTCTAAGCAAAATAAATATGAGAAACATAACACATGGAATGCACTCTGGAAAATATATATCATCATTTCATAATTACGACACTGCAAATAACGCAGAAAAAGGCTCAACTCTGTGCCTTATAAATTACCTATATACCATGCAGTGTCGAGCGAAAAAAAAAATGCACCAAATATTTCAAAAGTTAAATTAACTTCATGAGAGGAGTGAAAAGTGACTGTGAACCCAAGCGTCTAGAAGAGAGGGGTTTTATTTCCCGCTGGCGTGTGACCGAGTCTGTGCTATGTGGTAATAGCAATCGGCCGGATTGCACCTCCCGTGGGGTCCAGCTGGCCCCTGCGGTCCGGGCGAGCCTGGCGTTCCCGGTGGGCCTGGCAGGCCAGTGGCTGGTAAAACAAAGTCAGAATTAGCCAAGCCCTCAGCAGAGCACGTGCAGTGCCCCACGTTCCACCGCCGAAGGTCAGCTGCATGCCAGCTCATCCGCGAGAAGGCAGGTGGGGCTGACCTTGCGCTACAGGCAAGCTCAGGAGGGAAGGCACAAGTGTAAAATCAGCATGAAAAGCAGGAGAAATGCCCGTTAGCTCATAAATAACAACAGCAGTAATAAGTGTGGAGATTTGTACCTGCAGGGCCAGGTGGTCCAGGATTACCGGGCAGTCCAATTCCAGGCTCGCCTCTTTCCCCTTTCTGTCCTCTATAACCTACACAGAATAAAGACAGAAAAATAAGAGCATCCTCTTATTATAAACAGTGATCTTCCATACATCTTGTTGACAGGAAATTATCAAGACACATGCTCGCTTCTTTTTCTGAGACTGGTATTTTTTTGTCTAAGACAGGTCTTCTAAGTTCCTTCTGGAAAATACGAGCATTTCTAGCAGTAACCATTGCATCCTCTGCCAGAGTACCCTTGCTGTGCTCACTAGCTGGACCTTGCCCCGAGATTCTCAGTTACCTTCTGAAGATTCTCTAATAAAGAACCAAATGTGCATTCTGCTCCAGTGTTACCTGTTCAGTGAAGTGATGTAAAGCACCAACTCAAAGGCCGTCTGGAGTTTGACCAGCCCTTCTCTGGCACCCCACACACAGAGCAAGACTTTGTCCTCTCCGCTCTACATAAATCTCGCCTGCACTCGTAAAATGTCTGCTCTTTTTAGACTGTAAACTGGTGGTTGTAGGCTTAGATATTCCTCTGTATGAGAGAGAAGGCTGACTCCCCTTCCACTGTTACGCAGCTGCCCTCATGTGGATTAAGGCATCTTTAGAGCTTGTGCAGATTTCAGGTTCCAGCACACAAGGCCTACTATGACACAAGTGGTTGTATATGGTTAACAAGGTCGGTTTACTATTGTTAATGAGGTCTGACTACTGTGTATACTTTGAACATTCATGTCTGTTTTCTTCACAGGGCATAGCTCTCTATCTATCTAATACTTTCCAACTTCTCAGGTGCTGCAACTCATGTCCAACTCCTGTTTATTTTCCTTAAAATTTTTGTAGAAAGTTTTATTAGTTGGAAACACTCCAGCTGCAGAGGACTCATGGCTATTGGTATATTTGCTGAATATTTCAGGTTAAGAATCCATCTACAAATGTATCTTTTCTGTCTAGATCATGTACTTTATGTAAGACAGTAGATGAAGGCATTTTTAAAGGAACAAGTGTGACACCTGCCCTTACTTTAAAAGGGATTATATAAGGAAACTCTCTTCCCTCCCCAACACCTCAAATGTTGCCATGTAAAGTGACAGATGTTGAAGACTAATTTGCCAATTTATGGCCACATATGGAACAGAATTTGTTCTGCTTCAGGGACCAGTAATTTCCAGTGTCATGTATGCCGCACAATAAGCTTCCTCTTGTGAAGAGCTGTAACCTAGATTGAATTCAAAGAGAAGTGTCACGGCCGACCAGTCAGCGTAGTGATATCAATCCACCTGATGTCTAATGAAGATTGACGGGCACTGGCAGATGGATGGCAAAGGTTGTCTTGTCAGCATACTGTGGTCTATGGCCAACAGTGGTACTTTACAGGACAATCCAGAAAGAAACTACTGCAATTCCTGTGGGTACCAGTTCAGGGTTGTTTGACAACAGGCACAATGCAGGAATGGTACACAGAACATTGAAGCTTTCCATCAAACACAGGCTCATTATACACTTTGGTAGAAAGTCTATTACCTGTTGCAATCACTCTAGGGTTCAAAACAGAGCATCAGTTATCTTATCCTTCTCTCAGCACTCCAACAAGGAAATTACAGTGAGGCAAAAACATTAGAAATGCATGCAGAGTGAGTGACATGCATAACACAAGAAAAGGAGATCAACCATTTAAAAGCTCACAGAGAAACAAACAACATTAATCATGCACTCTGGTCACTGAATTGTGTTAAGCAGAACTGTCCAAGGCATATATGCACATCATTGTAACTGAACTCAGAAAAGGAAATATGCAGGTGTTTGTATTCAATTGTAATATTGATTATGCTCTCTAGGGATCACAGTAGTATTTATAACTACATCAAGCTGGTTTGCTCTGAAAATCTTGGGTAACACACAGGAGTTGCTACTGTTTGAGAAGCTAAATCATACAACCACAAGATCTATTACATTTCCTATTTATTGTATATATCATTATGTTTCTTAAATTACAATTGGTAGTTACAGTACATTTCTCACTACAAACCCAATTAATTGTTATTTTACAAAGTAGTGTTGCCACTAATAATTTGTTTTGCATTTCCTCAGTGATGGGGAAAAGAGAGAAATCACATTTACGATATATCACATTTACATTCTCCATGATAACCATGACAGTAGGTATCTGAGACGACATAAGTGAAAAGGGACTGAGACAGACCAAAAGATTCTGTAAACATCACTGGAATTCAAGACAATAAGGAAAAAAAAGCCCCACAACGGGACAAAGAGCAGCCTGCCAATGCAAATATATGACCCAGGGCAGTGTAAACCATTACTGGCTGTATCAGAATAAACATGCAAAGGTGTAGTTTGTACACAGAGGCAGGTAAGTTCTGTTGACGCCGAAGTTCAATACAAAAATTCCCAGGTATCTTTTCTAAAAATAAAGCTTTGTTTAATAGGGTGTAAGGATATTGCTAAACAGGCTATAAGTAAACAATCTGAACAATGTGGTTCTGGCAGGAAAATATTTGTTTTTTAATGAGGTATATTTTGCTCAGAAGTAGAGCCGTGATTACATTTCTAGAGGATATCACCCCCTCTCTGAGCTTAAAGTGGCAAACTCATACACAGTCAAAAGAAAATATTACCATACACATAAATGAGATTTTGATTTATTGTTTTTAATATAAAGGCACATATAAGATGCTATTTTTACTTGTAGAATTAAAATTCCAGAAGGAGGTACTTGTTCAGCTCAAAAGGCAACTGGTTTAATAAAGCCTTTCACTTAGGTTCCAGAAGTTTTGTTGTGATTTCTGCAACCCAAAAATTGTGGTATGTAAACAGGTACCCAGTGTGGGTAGTAGTACGGTAAACACTTGTTAGCAGTATGTAGCAAGTATGTGTGCACATGGAAGAGCTTTCTCCTGCTCACAGATGAGTGGTAATAACCAAAATACAGCTCTCCCCTTGGTGCTCTCCACAAACACCATGGTCAGAAGCATTGCTACTGCAACACCCTCAGCTCTGCTTGAAAGTGACACAAGTTCACATCTGTGAACTTGGAGATAAAAAGTTCTCTCACTTAAAGTGCTCCAAAAGGTAGCCCACCTATGTTATGGAGACCCTCTTCCATCTGCACGGGTAATGCAGCACCTGCAACTAGCATGTCAAGTATTCTAGAGAAATCTGAGGTTCTTTAATACAAATACAAAGCAAACATATTACCATGACAGGGAACAATGAGATCAGAGTATCCACTGTGTTTTAATGTGTAAACGCTGTATTCTTAAAAAGTAACAACTTCCAAACAACAGAAAGGGTGTTAAGAGTAAGCCTTCTTATCCTGTCTCCAGTGCACAGTCTGAATTCCTCCTGTGTATTACAGCCCTCTCAGCTGAGAGGCAGTAGCTGGGTTTCAAACCAAAGTAAACCAGGTTAACTTTACCCTCCATGGCAAAGATCATTTTGGAAGAGGTAATGCTTGAAACCAGTGCAGCTATTTCAGAAGAGTGACTGTGTCTGGACAACATCCACTACAATGGGTTCTTGATGTCAGCCCAGGTTTCTACATGCTCCAACCATGCAAATTAATAAACATAATGAAACACAAATTTTACAACAGAGATTAGCAATAAAGATAAGGAACTTTCACTATTCATCACATGGCATTTTTCTTTTCTGAGCTGTGATGTATGATTCCTTGAGGCTACAATAAATTGAGGACCTACAAAAAACTTTTTTTCCTTAATTTGATAGAAACAGTGAAGTTTAACTAATATTAAATCTTTTTGCTATTGAGAAAAAAATCCAATAGTCATATTAACATGAAGGATTGTTGGATTGCAACATTATCCCAAGGTGCATTTGGCCTAATAGACCAAAATTCACTTACTACTGCAGTTTTAGAAATCCAATTGCCAGAGGAATTGATTGATTTAGACCTTCGAACACATGACAAGCTGGACTGTTTTCGAATAGATGACATTGCTATAGCTTGTCTATAAAGTCTTGAAATAAACCTCCTGTTTTTCTACGAGACACTAGCATCCTTTAAAACACATACAGAGTAAATGAGTATCCCTGTCCCAGCTTAAGTAGATACTGTACATTTAACTGGTAAAAATTCTACTCTCTCACAGTAGCAGCTTACTTATTTTTCTTAAATTAAGAAATATATAGATATATATAAATCCTTCAATCACAAATACACAAAGTTTGGTTAAATACCAATTGCATGTTTCATAATCTAAGATGCAATTCTTTGTTCTTTTTTTGTCTGCATGCTATATTTTTATTGAGACCATCCCATAAAATCAACATTATTTGTACCTGAACCACTGGGAAGTACCTGAGATACACTATGAACAACACTGCTGAAGGCCACCAGGTAACAGTTAATTAGAAATGAATGACTCTATGCCCAAGAATCTATAAATGTCTTAAATATACTTTTTGAAGACCATATCTACACCTCCAAAAGTTAGTACCTATGTTTTATGCCTCTGTGACTAACTCCTACCTATTGATTTGCTGTGCATAAGGGAATCTGTGGTGGAATCTGGCCAGATCATACCAGACCAGTTCCCAGGGGAACTGGCACCACACTCAAGGCATATGGAGGGACCCCTGAGAAGCTAAGCACCTCCTTGGACACACAGTTAAACCTGCTTTTCCTGCTGGCTGGCTCTCTGCTCAACATGCAGCATCACAATCAGGCTCGGAGGTGTTTGTAGAGGTCCACTGACCTCCAAAAGTGTCTGCTTCTTCTCACTGGTTATATGGAACATTGCTCCACTCTGCCAGCCCAAATGTGTATTACTGTGCACAGCAACACCCTGGAGCTGGCAATCTGGGCTACATCCAAGTGAGAAATACAATAAGGAACATCTGCCAGTCAATACCAAATGTGTATTATGACTGGAGCACATGTGCACATAGCGTGCTACCTTGATGGCTCAGCCACACACGCACATAACAGGCTTCTCCAAGAAGTCTTGTCTGCTATGACTTCTGTGGCTGAAAAAAAAGTTGAAAATAAGGAATAGGGAAGGACAGTTTTCAGTCCGCTCAGAGATTTGAATTTCTTTTTACTGTTGGCACAAAACAGTAACACACAGAGGCACAACTGGGAAAGGCATGAAGGGTAGCTGTAAGTGTGCTTCTCATGGGACTATCTTTCACTCAGAGAATAACAAGGAGGCAAGAAAATTTTTGGTTTTCTTTCCTTGAAAGTATAATTTCATGCAGCTTTTGATGTATCAGAGAAGTAAATGCTTCTCACTTAGCTTACCTTTTACTAATCAAAAAAAGAGTATTGAGCATATCGGTAGAATCAATGGAAATCCTGTGTACACGGGGCACTACTGTTACTTAAGCATAAGGCAGGAAAAAGCAGCTTTATTTTTTTTCAGGCATAGCTATCACCCTTACTCACGATGCTCCCTAGCTGGAAATGAAGCCTAGTACAACGTCCCACTTCCCAGAAGCATCTGAGACTATCCACCACATACATTAACATTGAACAATCTGGCACTGACATTGAAATTAACTGTTTACAGTGATCTGAATATTTAGGTAAGGTGAAGTCAGTGTTGTAAGACTCTAAGCCTTTTATTGTTTTCCTTGATTCTTTATTCTTGTTCTTCTCATTCTGAGCTCATCACACTTTTCAAGCTTCTTTCAGGGATTTGCGCTTATCAGTGTTAGTAAGTCTTTATTCTTCTGATAGCTTTAGGATCCACACATCTTCAGCTTTGCTCTCATGTTCTTCATTCCAGTCTGACTTGCTCTGACTCCAGAGCAGACCAAACTAACAAAAGATAATAAAGAACTACCTACAGATAAACTGCAAATTACATATTACCCACCCACAAAATATTATTCATTGATAAATTCTTTTTTTCCTTTTATTCTGTTTTCTTTTTCCTTTTAATCTCTGAGAGGCTGACTTTACAGCAGAGAACAGTTACAATGAGCCTGGATCCCTTGAAGCTGATTTTGCAGTGAAAGACAGTTCAGTGAAACAACAGTCCTATACTGTCCAAATGCACTGCAATCTACAAATCACCATTTGGAGCTGAAACTGATTTGTGAAGAATAGATTACTTCACTCTAAGAAGAATTCACGTGGCAATATTTCAGTTTTCACTGTTTCTTAAAGAATAATATTTGCCTTCACTTTTTCCTCCCCTGTGTTGTCTCAGGATCAGAGCTGAGAGCACTCAGACTTGGAGTTTGAATTTTGTTTCTTAAATAAGATGATCTCTCAATATGGAACAGGTTCTGAACAGTTACATTAGAATGCTGGCATGGTTTTTCTTCCTTGTTAAAGCATTTTGGAGAAAAAAAATGGTACAGTAGTTTGGATATCTCTCAGCTTTAGATATCTGTCAGTAATTATCTTTATCACTTATTAGAATAAAATGCACTGATTAGGAATTTTCAATCAGTAAAATCCACACATTTACTATGGGTTAATATTTAGGATCTAGTCTGGAAAAACATACGTACAATTTTAAAAGTTAATCATTACGAAGCTAGATAGGTAGTCCTAGCTTATTTAATAATCATTAGCAAGTGTATAAAGATACAATTCATGGAAACATTTTTTTCGAATTCCTACCTTGAATTCCACGCTCTCCTGGTGGCCCTGGCAAACCATCCTTTCCTGGTGGCCCTGGTAGCCCATCTTTTCCTGGGGGACCTGGTTTTCCATGAGACTGGGAAGCAAGCATTGCAGCTGGCAGCTTCATCTGGGATACAAACTGAGCCATCCTTTCTTCATTAAGAAAGGACACAAGAAAAAGTGGGTAAGAAAATGGATAGGCAAATGAGAGAAAATAAATCCCAAAGTCCAAATAAAGTAAGTTTCTGGAAGCAAGGTGTTTAATTCTTCTAAATGTCAAAGTATAAAATGTTTCTATAAGTACTGAGGCCTTCAGTTCAAGCTCAAGTCTTTACACTTTGAAATAATCTGAACAAATATGTACTAAAGTTTCTATTACTACTTTATTTTACGAATGTATCCCAATATTTCAAATGACTTCTCATTCCCATTCATGGAAGTACTTAAAATACACAAGCACAGAATAATTAGCACTGACTCCATGAAGGGGTCTGCCCTATATGTTGTAACTTATATGTTGTAACTATTAAGTGGCAAAGTAGAACTCAAATACTGTGAACAGTTCTTGGAATGTGCTGAAACCCTGAAAACGGTTGTGAAAACAACTGAGTCCTCATCAACCTCTATTAATTACAGAGATTTCAGCACGAACTGTTCATATTGGTTAAATAAAGTGCACTTGGTAACATTTCAGTGTTCCTTAGAGGCAGACAAAATAGGTACTAACCTTGAATCTCTTTCATTTATCCTGATTTTAAAAACTTAACTAAGCATTCCACAATTTAGCAGGTATTGACTGTGGTGGGGTTTTAAGACTTAAGAAAAAAAAATAAATAGGATTATGGGCATCAAAGATTTCTAATTATTTGAAAATAATTACATTGAGTAGACAAACAACAGTTAAACACAGCTACAGCAACAAAGCAGCTGCTAAGTCTAACGTAATTTAGATAGCATGTAAAGAAATGTATATAAAGGATGTAGGGATGCAGAATATTTAGAACAGACTTTAAGATTTATGTTTAGTTTTATAATACTTCATTTTCTTACCTTCAAAAACTTTGAGAACTTCTTGTTTTATATATTTTTTTATTTCTTCAAGTGACACTGTGTCAGCCTCGTGAGGAAGAAAACCAGGTAACATGCATTAGAAGAACCACACAGATGGCACTTTATGGTGACACAAAAATTTTAAAAAATGCTGAATTTGCATTAAAATGTAAAGCTTTCACCAAAACTAAAGTATTTTTATACATTTGTGTTATTTAGCTGCAAAGGCCACTTTATTGCAAATACATTATAATAATATTATAAGGACCAGTAATACCATGAAGTGGAAGAGGCACTCCCCGCTGTCAGGATGATCAGAGCACTGTGAGTATGGACATTAATCCGCATGAGCCACCGCTGTGCTTTGCTCGCCTTTTGCATAGCATTTGCCAGCTTCTCAACCCCTCTGAGGACTAACTGCTTTGATGCACAACCAGCTAACTAGAACTGCATCACAGGACCCATAACTACACTGGACTTTCACCAGAAAAGTTTCTTAGAGATTTACCTCTGATTGAGGGTATAAAGAACCCATAACATGGATGTGTTCCTGTGTGTACAAGGAGACAAACCAAGATACCTACAACCAACAGACAGCATTTTGTTGCCTTTTCAGATGCTGATTTTCCTTTCATTGAGAATAATTTTTGTGTGCCTCCTTTTCTTTCTTGTCTGCAAAGACTCATACTTTAGCTCTTAAGCTTATGAAAAACTTGAAAATTATCAGTGTTGAGCAGCTACATTAATTTGTCAGGAGCTGAAGAAATGGATAATTAAAGTTTATCCATAGTACATGTCTAAAACCATTTTTTTTTTCTAAATAACTGCTTGATCACCTGGGTATATTTTTTCCACATCTCAACTGAACACCAGAATTATCTCAAAGCTATCATAGTTCTTTTGGTACTGTGGTACTGCTCAACCGAATTTCCACTGCCCAGCACATGCTACCTTCATGTCATGTAAATTCATAAGGAACTAGGAAAACTTGTATTTACTTACCAGAAACCCTGGGGGTCCTGGTGAACCTGGGGGGCCTTGATGACCCGGTGATCCTGGATAGCCTCTGTCTCCTGGTGGCCCAATAGGACCCACATCCCCCTTTTCTCCCGATGGACCAGGTTTCCCTCGTTCGCCTTGCGGACCTCTGTCCCCTGGAATACCCTGATCTCCCTGTGCAAAATAAAATCAGAAAGAAAACCATTGCACACAGTGGAACAAACTAGGAAAGGTCACCCAAGAATGCCAAAGAGAAAATTCCTGTTCAGAAGTAGACTTTATTAGTCATGCAGCTGATTTTACAGGCTAACCCTTGTTTCTGAAAACACAACAAGTACTCTCTTGTTTTCTTAACTTTTAACACTGAAGTCAGTGCAAAAAAATAGATGACATTAAGTCACTTTTCAAGGACAGAACTTGGGTGCAGAAGGTGTATAGTCCATATACAAGATCTAGAAATCAAACATGGCACAAGTAGAGTTTAGGTGCTCAAATCCCCTCAGGCATAAGGCATCAGGTTGGGTTTTTTTTGCATCTTTCCC
>NW_008618079.1:19170-61378 GCF_000691845.1 Merops nubicus
TTTATTTCTACATGTACACAAAATTTCAGTAATCAAAGAAATAACAAATACACAAATGCATTTATAATGAGTGAATTCCTTACAAGCAAAATAAACTAAAGGTCAATGTCCTGGCCAGCAACATCTCTCATCATGGCTGAGATGGCATTTACATTTGTTTTACTTGTGAAGAATTAAATCTTTTAGAGTAACTTGATGTATTAGCTATTGGTTGACTGCACTGGAGCTGGGGAGCAGAGTGCCACAAGTCACACATCCAGATTGTTAATGAACAGCTGGTAGGTCTTAGAGGTCACTGACTGCCCTTGCTGTATCACTTAAGTTAATGTTAGGTATCATAGGCAGCAAAGAACACCAAGAATTGCCTACAGCATTGCTAGATGAATCCAGAATCTGCATTCATGAGGGAAGAATGAATGGAACTAATTGTATTCTTAATCTACAGCAAGTGCTGGTAAACTGTATTCAGGTCACTGACTAACAAACCAGTGAAAGTGTAGTTATATTCTTAAGTCATATTTATAGGACATGTAAAGATTGAAAAAGAGAAGATTAAAACAGAAAGGTAAGGATGCAAGTAGGAGGTTGTATAACATTTTTATCACTTATCTGTCCTCCAATCTGTATGATTTCCAGTGAGTTAGAGCTTATTACTGAATATAACTAAGTCTCACTACAAAGACGTAACCTGCGACTTTTTACTGCATTAACTGAAATCACAATGCATTCCCAGCTGGAATTTGAATTGCCTTCAATAACAGTGCAGAGCTTTTGAACTCTGAAAGTCTATCATGGGAAAAAAAACCCAAACAAACCTTGAAATCTGAGACTTCATCATCTCACACCTATAACAGTGGTGGGTTGACCATGGCTGCCTGCCAGCTACCCACCCAGCCACTCTTTCACTCCCTCTCCTCAACAAGACAGGGAGAAAATGAGATTAAAAGCTTGTGAGTCATGGTAAGGACAGGGAGATCACTCACCAATTACTGTCAAGGGAAAACAGACTAAACTTGGGGAAGATTGATTTAATATATTGCAGTTTAGTAACAGAGCAGGATAAAGAGATCTTCCCTTCAAGTCACTCCTTTTCTTTCCAGGCTCAACTTCTCACTCTTCTACCTCTTTCCTCTGAGCAGTGCAGGAGGATGGGAAATGAGGGTTTCAGTCAGTCCTTAACACTTCATCTCTGATGTTTCTTTCTTCTCACATTCTTCTCCTGCTCCACCGTGGGGTCCTTTCATGAACTGCTCCAGAGTGAGTCGTTCCCGAGGGCTGTAGTGCTTCAGGAATGGACTGCTCCAGTGTGGGTCCCCCAGGGGACAGTTCCTGCCTGAAAACCTGCGCCTGTGTGGGCTCCTCTCCGTGTGCCACAGGTTCTGCCAGGAGCCTGCTCCAATGTGGGCCCTCTGTGGGCTGCAGTTTTCTTCAGGGCACATGCACCTGCTCCAGCAATGGAGAAGTGGATGGACTGCAGGTGTATATCTGCTCCACTGTTGTCCTTCATGGAGTGCAGAGGGACAGCTTGCCTCACCATGGTCTTCACCACAGGCTGCAGGGGACTCTCTGCTCAGGTGCATGAAGCACATCCTTCTTCACCTACTATAAGTCTGCATCGTTGTTTCTGTCAGGTTTTCTCACTCCTCTCTCCCACCTGTTGAGCACCATTTTTTAGCCCTTCTATCACACAGCCAGTACCAAAGTCACTTATGGGCTCAGCTTTGAAGAGCAGTGGGCATGTTGTGGAGCCAGCTGGAATTGGCTCTGTCCAACATGGGGGCAGCTCCTAGTGTCTTCTCACAGAGGTCACCTCTGCAGACCCTCTGTTACCAAAAACTTGCCACATAAACCAAATACAACCTTGCAAACTGGAAGCATGATCACATAGTCAGGAAAGTCAAAGTGACATGGAAAAAATCTCAGCATGATTATGTTTATTGTGTTTCTTTTAGAAGACCTATCCTGCCAACACTGCAGACATTTGATTTTCAGTTTTAGTTGCATTAATACTTTGGACAAAACTCTAAATATGCAGCATATGAATGGTTTGCAATAAACACCTGGCTAATCTGGCTATTCAGCAGAAAAAAAAGACAAAATATGATGTAATACCCAAAAGACACCTGTAACCCTTGTCAAAGACTCTCAGATTTTCAACAGTCAAAGGGAGTAGAAGAGGGAATGTATGTGCGTTGGGGCAACTGGAAGAGTAATGTTCTGATGGAAGGGGTGTACCTTCCTTTGCAGGTTTCTATAAATTTTAAGATTTCTAGGAAAAAGTGTTCTGTCCTCCATGCAACCATTATATCCCAATATATATATTGCAACACCTTGAGAAACTCAGGGCACAAGAAGGATTCTGACTGAGAAGCAGAACTTCTGTAGTCTGCAGGCAAGAGGCTCTTTCCTGGCTTTAAAGTTTTTGCATCCAACCTCCATCTCCTGCTTCACTCATAGCAACGTGAAACATTCTAAAATTGGAGAACAACTCCTGTTTTACTATGTTACTGCAAAATTTGAAAGAAGTATAGCCTTTAATATAATGTTTAGTGTAGTCACTTTTTTGAGGTTGAAGTTCAGTATAGGGAGCCACAGACCACATAATTTTGTCTGATAGCACTTTCAAGTAAGACCTCACACACATGTATACATCTGCATATATAAAAAAAGATGTCTGAAGATTACTATACTTATAATAACCCTTTATTAAAAACATATTTAAGGCATAAATATACATAAATAATTTCTCAAGTGTAAAACCTTATAGAGTAAATAGAGATAGCTATTTTACTAGAAATAAAAAAAAACAGAGGTTTCTTTAAGACCATGGTGCTATGGCATTGAGAAGCTGATCCCAGAATTGAATTTCTTCTAAATGAGTCCCATGTTACAGGCTGCCAAGGTGTAGGAGTCAGATCAATCACTACAGCCACTTTTCAAACAAGCACATTTATAACTGCCTCCAGTGTTTTCTTTGTGTTTGGAAGAAACTCCTTGTAAAAATTCATAAAACTAGGTCATATCTTCCTCCAGATTCCTCTTTAAAATCTCATTCACTATAAAGTGCACAAAAAACAGAGTAGGACATTTGCCTTTTGCAATATGGCTACAGTGCTGATTTATCCAGTCCCTTTCTAGTATTCTCCAATTTCTTGCATTTAATCTTGTACTAAATTCTGTGCAGAAGAAACTATTGTTTTGCCTGGGTTTCTACAAGCTCTACTCCAGTGTGCTCCTGGTTTGTGACCAAGGTATGCAGACAATAGCAATAAATAAGCCAGTCACCATGACTTTAATCAAATGTCACTCAATTTATAAAGTAGGAATAACATCAGTGTTTTCTCACTCAGAGGATGTGCAAGATTATTTCAGCCCAGGCGACCTCTTCCTTTTTTAAGTAGATTCTACAAGGATATACTTAGACGTGAAAACCTCAAGAGTTTTATTTCACCCTTCCAATTTTGATACTTCTCTTTCTCTAATTGAAGTGGCTGGTCTCAAACTGAAGGAATGCACTGTACATCAGTAATAATAATGGTTGCAGGCAAATCTTAATTTGTGTTAATTTTCTGTGATCACTGCAATCTCTCTCACAGATGCAGTTCTGTAATACCTGATCCAGAGCAAAAGAAAAAAATCTGCTCCAACTCCCCCACTCATCTCTTATCTGAGATGCGGACTTCTGCTGTGTATTTCAGTGTTATTTCTTAGACAGATCTCCCCTTGTTTTCATCAAACCTTTCCTTTTCCTGCAGAATTATAAGGGACAACTGAAAGCTTTCTGAAAACTGTATTCAGATACTGCATTGGCCATACTTGTAACTTACCTCTTATAAAAGGTTGTGAGAGATTTTGATTATCACTTGAGACAAAAATACTTCCGATAATTGATTTATTTTTTAACATGTATCTCTATATTTTGGTTGCATATATGTGTGTGCACATATATTTATTTTACTCTGTACATAGAGAGCTAGATTGTGACATGTTTGTCAGTGATCTCAGATATGGGAGCAGATTCAGGCATCTGTTATGTCTCTGAAAGCAAGTATATATCCATATTTACATCTATAGCTCCCAGGTACCTGTGTATGTTTATGTACTCTGTCCCCAATGAGAGTGGAAAAAATACACCCTGTCCTCTTACCATGGAGCTTCCCAGACTTCACTCTGATGAAGCACGCTAAGGCTGTGTCTCTGTCTCTCAGAGCCTTTCTCAACATCCTCCTCCCTGTCAGTCTACTCCAAGGTCATGCACTTGCAGGTCCAGCCTCCTTTCTGGTTGTATGTGCACGATACTATTTGCAGGGCATTCAGAGAGGTTAACACTGAGAAGGTCAAAGCTGAGTGGTGCAGCCACAGTAGGTGGTACAGTAGAGAAGGCTCTTACATTTTCTTTGCGTACTTAAAGGCAGAAATCAAACATTGCAAGCTGTTAACTTTTGCAAGGCATAATTACTGTAATAAAGGTTAAAATCTGATGTTTCCTCAGTGTCATGAAGCAGCACTTCCTTTTCCAAATTACACAGCGAAGTGTTTTATGATTTATCAAGTAAATGCATCTATGGGATTAGGACATCAGGGCTTTAGTATTATTATGACATGAGCAGGGTATGCACAAGGGTTTTCTTTGTTCTTGCAAAATAAAGATCATCTCTCACCTTCCGCAAGGATTCCTGTCCATCATAAACAGAATTGTCGAAACATTTTGGGAAGCAGTAAGGTATTACACTGGCACTCCTGCTGCCTAAGCGTAACAAGCTTGTTTTATATAAAACGTGATTTGTGTTTGTGATATACCAGGATCCCAGGGATGATGATGGGGCAAGGTTTACAGCTCTTGCAAAGTCTGACAGCCTCACAACAGGATTAGCTACTTTCCAATTTTCAACCTATTCATCAGTTTACACTGTCTAGGGCAACTGTGTTAGAAAGTCTATAAAATGTGATTTTCCTCTAAATGCAGAAGCCAGCTTGATGCTAACTTACAGTGGTGTCTAGGACTAAAACTCTTAGAGACTGCTTGAAGCTCAGAGAATTAATTTCTTGGTTTTGCCTGTAAAATATATGTTGATGAGGTGCTTAGATGCTCAGTAAAAAGAAAAAAGCTATTAAAACAAGGGACTTACACGTTCTCCTTTGGGTCCTCGGTCTCCTGGTCTCCCCACAGCACCCTGAAAAAATGTTTTTTGAAAAAGGATAAACATATCACTCAAAGGCTTTTTTTTATACATTCATCTGTTAGCAGAAGTGAAAGCAACTGTCTAGGACTGACTGCTATGGTATCTGTGAAGAATAAAACACACTAGTATGTCAAAGGATGTTTCCCTACCGGAGGACCTGGCAATCCATCCTTTCCATTGATTCCCTATGAAAAAAAAAAAAAAAAATTAATAAGTATGCTTATGTACATATGTTTTAACAATATCAAGGGTAAAGCTCAGTTTTCAGTGTTGGTATCAGTACATATTCTGAAGCTGCAGAGGCAAGTTTTTGTGACTGCAGTGTAGAAATACTTGCCAATGGCCTTGAGATGTGAAATAACAGAGCTCAGAGCGATAGTGAACTGCAAGCACACTAAATTTGAGCCGAGAGCAAAGTGGAAAAAATCTTTGGCATCAAGATATACATCAACTTTAATGATCACACAACTTTAAATGCCAAGTTATATTGAAATTGTGAAAATGTGGAATATGGACCTATACATGCAGTTTTCCAGTCCCAGCTAGTCATTATACAACCACAGAAGAGATTTCGTTTATTCTAGATATTGGCTTGATGCACTATCCCTCTTAATAGTAAGTGGCCAGATCCATTAATTGGTCCTAAAGACTTATGCCACAGCACAGCTTCAGCCTCCTGGGCTAACCATATTTCTTTCCTAAAAGAGAGTGGTCTCATTCATGCCGCCTGCTAGAAACAGTCCCAGGCTCACGTTATGCCCCGAACTGTAATGTGATATTTTCTGGCAGTCCTGGTTAGCAGGGGGCAAAATAACATCTGAGAGTATGTTAACAGTTGCACAATGTCAGATAACTGCAAGTCAAATGCTCTGGCGTTCTTTATTAGGAAATTATACATATATATTGATATGGATCTAAATATATATTAGAAAATATATACACATATGGATCTGCATATGCAGCAAAATCAGTGCTATGTCACTGAGTGAGAAAGAAGGACTTGCATGAGCAAAACCACCAGGAATATTTCCTTCCCTCTCATGCTGCAAAGTGAAGTTCTGCACAGATCTTGGCACCTTGGGCAAATCTGCTGCAGAAGTTACAGGAACTGTCTCTTCTTTCAAGATAGAAGTGCAACGTGGAGACGTGCTGACAAACTGAAATGGTCTGCTTCTTATGCTTGTCCCCAAAACATCAAGCGTCAGGGGAGATAATGAGTTCTGTGCTATTCTAGCTGAACCACTTCCAGAATACAAACTAGAGTTGTTTTAAAACAGCTCAGGCAGTGCTGACTACACTCACTGCTGTCTGACTTTTATTAAATAAAGAGGTCAGGTCAGACATATCCTAAGTGAACAGTAAATGCTTCAGCTGCAGTGCAGCATCACCTGTATACAGAAGAGCTATAAAGTTTGTTCAGTCATGAAGCACATGCTTCTCTATCAAAACTGAAATCAAGTATATAGTGTCACTCCATCCTTTATAGATTGTGTTGAGTATCTGGGTTATATTCTCCTTCTGAAAAAATATGAGATATGATATGATCCTTATGATACGAAAATATGATCCTTCATGTCAATAGGATCCAAAGCACCCTTGTAAGACCTTTAAAAGGCAACATCTCAGTAACTTTGACTTTAAAACATCACAATACCAGGAATTCTTGATTGGATGTTTACTATTGAGTGCTGTAGCTCTGAGTGTTCTTCAGATGTTACCTAGACTAACACAAAGCAGGATGTAATTGATATACTAAGATCCATCTTTTTGTAATGAACATATATAAAAATACAGTATAAAATTGCTTACTGGTTTTCCTTGTGGTCCTTCTGGCCCAGGGAAGCCTATATCTCCTATAGGTCCTCTTTCACCCTGAGAAAGAAGAAAAAAGATGTATAACCTGCATGCAATATCTTGCATTCAATGTTTGAAATATTTATGTACTATTGTAAGAGTCCAGAATTCAAATCTGCACTTACAGGTTCCCCTGGCATCCCTGGGGACCCGGGAGATCCTGGCTTTCCCTGCAAAAAGAGAACATTACAAATTCTAATTACTAGAAAGCCAAACAATTTCTCTTACATCAAAAAATAAGAAAAAAATATATATTTCAGTGAAATATTAATGTTAGTGCTTATTAAATATTTTAAAAGAAGAAATATTTTACCAGATTTGAAAAAATATTTGTGTCATGTTAATCTGACTGTTTGGTACAACATAACTCAACCACTTCATCTTCTTTACTCTTTCTGAATACTGAGACAATATTTTCGTGAAATTTTCCTGTACAACACCATGATTTCCTTCTTGAGAAGTCATAGTCAGATCAAAGTTTATCACTATATATGTGAAATCAAGATTTTTTCCCTTCAGATACTTCCTACTCCTGACTTTTCTAAAACTGAGTTTATTACTGACTTAATACCTTTTTCAAATTTTCTTCATGCTCTTTTTGGGCCACTTTTATGATTGTTTTACGTTCAGCCTGACAGAGTTCACAATCCTTTGTCATCTCATCATTTACATGGTGATTTTAAATGTTTTTTTATTGTTTAAAATGAAGCCTTGCCTTTAAAAACCTACCTGGTTCAGCCCCAGACAAGAATCTATGACCCTGAAACTACATTTCCTGGAAATTTCGTTAGGTCAGATCTTCAGCTGACTTGTATAAGTGAGGGATCTAACACATCAACACCAGTTACAACTTCAGGAACAACAGGATGGAGGGTTCATGCTGAGGAAATAGTAATTGGTGGCAATTCTTGCAGAATCTCTGTCCAAGTTTCCCCGATGATCCTGCTTAGCAAAAAGCCAAAGCTAAAAAGAGAGGTTTATATTCCCAAATAGGAAAAAGGGTCTACCAGGGAATAATGTTGGGCAAGGAAGACAAATTCTCTTCCAGTAAGATATGTGGATGTGTTTCAAAAATGCTTCCTGGACTACTAAAAAATCTTGTCTCTCATACATCTGTTAATCGAAACTGCTTAGCATAAAATGTTGAAGCAAATAGTTTATTTCAGTGGATTTTATTAGAATTAAACGTAATCAACAGAATGCAACTCCATCAGTCACAAAGCAAATTCATTAAATACTTCATATTCAACTAGAAGAGAGAGCAACAAGAATAAAACTTGGAAAATATCTAGTGGAATTGGAATACACAGGAAATGAATAGTTGTGACCATCCTAAAGGGCTACTGCATTACTGATTCACAGTGTGAAATGTATTTCAGAGCTACAAACTTTGAAACTCTTGCATGAATAGAAATATTTCTATTTTCCCCTTACATGTGCAATATCACCTTGTTTTAGGAGAACTTAACTAATTTAGTTAAGTTTTTAATTTAAGCTATTTAAACTGATGTCCCCTCTTGGAACTCACAGTAAATAGACTCAATCAGTGGCTAATGGAATTGGGAGTGCATAGGCACAAACTTCTCTTTATTTCATGAAACACGTATTCATAATTGGAAAACAGCTCCTGAATGGATTGGTAGCTGCCCAAATTTAATAATAAATGTATTTGCATATAAATAGCTCCATATTGCTTCCTGAAATATGGATAAACTTTTTTATTAAACTGTGAATGCAATCTAAAGAAAAGTTGTCTTCATTTCCTTTAGGAACACAAACGCATAATTAGAATTTCAATTTATCATTAGTTACATTTACTTTCACCTACAACAAAGCTTCTGGATGACTTTCAGAAGCTTCCCTGAATACTACATATAAATAGCTGACAAAGCATTCCCCTAAAGCAACTGTCTCATTGACTTGATATGCAGATCCTGGTGGACTGCATTAACTAATGTTCATCATTTTTCTTTGTGGTGGAAAGATGCTCAGAAATTTGTGCATGCCCAGGAACACAGAAAATGTCTTTATCTATATTAAACTGAGGCAATGAGAAGAATCTCATATGCTTTCTTAAACTAAGCATATGCAGCCCCAAATTCCAGCTTTATCATGTATTCACACCACTTCCTCCTGTCATTTTAATACTAATACGAACCCTCAGTCGTATTAAAAATCTAATATCTTTAGGAAAAACACAAGATTTTCATACCTGCCTATAAAGTATTAGCCAAGCGCAGGCGTTCCATGAACAGTGATTAAGGCAACAGCTCAACACCTTGCTTGACCTCTTTTATCAGCTTCTAACAAACTGAGTTTTCATTAATGAATATACGTACCGGTGTTCCCGCCACTCCTGGTGTGCCAGCTGGTCCACGGTCACCCTGAAGAAATGATAAATCTGTACTTAAATCGTAACATGCAAAGCAGAATGTTTTGTCAATTCCCATTAAAACCTGAGGAAGGATTATTCAGTGAACTGGAAGTGAGGACAAGAACCAGGGTCTGCTAGATGCTAATATTTATCTCTGCCACTGACTCGTTTTACAGACTTAAGCAAGTAACTTAAATCCTTTGTTGAGGTTCTCTTGTATAATATTGTAATTTCCATGCTATCCCTTATACTGTGCTTGAGGCCTTCCTTGAAAAGGGATAAAAAAGTCCCTAACCTATCACTAGTTTTCCAAATAGTTATTATTTGTGGTCAGGACAATAACCAAAATTCACATAGCATAATTCACTATCATATCAACATCCCTGTATTTCAGATGTGTCGTTCAAGGAAGTTTTTGCCCTCTGGCTACCCACTCATCCATTTGCTGCAAGTCAACATCCTTGATTTGCTTGTACCATGGTCCTTTCATGGCAAAGTTTCTCTTTTTAGCCTACAGCCACCTTCATTTATGCTTTAAGCTAAGACAATGGCTTTTGTGCTAGAACTGATGAGTTATGGGCACAAATTCATCTTTCTCTCTTGAGAGGACTATAACCCAAAACAGACGAATGGAGCTCACCAGTGGTAAAAATTCTACACAGCAAGATTTGCCCTAACTTACTGCTGACACGCATTAGTCCGTAACACTACGCTCTGCTAGTCTAACAGCTAAAAAGTAAGAAAAAATATCAGGCTCCTAGTTCCTATAGTCATGTCAGAAAATCCCTGGTGCAATTAAAACTATACTAAGAATTGAGCATTTTTGTGAGCAGAACTTATGTTACCTGGAGCTGTTTTACGAAAGCTCTACCAACACAGCTACAGCCATATTCTGTTGTGCAGAAGAGCTCCAGGGGATGTTGGGATTTCTGGTTTCTGTTCTTATACCTAATGCTCTTTTGTCTCATTCTCATCATTTTGTTCAGGTAGTGCAATGATAATGCTGGTAACTAGAAACACTTAACTCCAATACACAAAGTGAGACAGCCGACAAGTTCAATGTCCGACCTTGCGTCTCAAGGGAGCAGCTTATTTGCAGGCCACAAGGCTAAGACAAGTAATTTAATGCAAGTTCATACCTCAGGGAGGAAGACAACATGTACCTCAGGAACACCTGAGCGCTAGGTACCTGTAGCAGAGCATACTGGCTGCAGCCCTGCACTCTGGCCCTGTGGCTATTCTGGACCCAGAACTTGTATTGTGGTGTTTTCCCTATATGCTGTGTGTGACAGTGAAGTTAGAAAGTCCTAATTCTTCCCTTGCAACATTTGCTTCTTTTAAGGTTTATTCTGGTCCTTTCAGCAATGTGGTTCACAGCATTAGCTGCACAAACCACTGTGTCAGCACAGCTGAGGGAAGGGACATTTTACCCCAAGGATGCAAAGTTCTTAAGCCAGCTGATGAAATTACCATGAAATTACAGCCAACATTGTCTGTGGAAGATGGCATTCTGTACCTAATAGCTCTAAATTAAAAACCAGCAGGCACTATACTGCTGGGACTGGCAGGCAGACCCTTGGATTCTGTTCATTTATTTCCTCTAGAAGTGTGGAATCTTGACCCAATTTAGTTTGGGAAAGTGCCAAACAGCCAATTAGCTTGTTTATACGATCTGCTCCATTGCTTATTCCCTTTATTTAATTCTTGCCTCCACTTTGTGTCAGTTGGACCTGTAGTATCTCCCTGTTTGTTCAATTTGAAATCAGACTAGTCTTTAATCGCTTGTACCTTGTAGTCTTCCAGAGCAAGAATCACCTCATCTAATTTAAACATCTAGTGTAGACACCTACCTTAGCTCTTGCAACTCCCTGCTCTCTGCACAAGTAGAAGTAATGCACAGTGATATTGGGAGAGATTTCAATTTATATTGCTTTTTCATGAAAAATAAGTTTCAGTAAATGATGCTTGTATGAAGCCATTGAATAACAGGTAATTCAAAAAGCTGAATAAATGTTCAATTTTCAAAAAAAGTTACTCTTTTTGTCTTCTTAAATTCAGAAGATATGGGCAAAAATCAAACTTTACACTGACAGAAAACACAGATTTACAGATTTTTTTCATTCCTCTGATGAATTTTTTGTACTTTGTCATATCTAGAAATGAATACCAAAAAGCTAGAACATGGTAGCATTTCATAACAAGATTTTCTCTAAATTCGTAGCAGCCCCCACAATTAGTAAGTAGAATTCTGAAACATGCCACCAGCTGAAGGAAAGGATCATTTCCTAGCACTGTACTGCAGACTACTTGAACTACCCAAAGGAGCTGGAGAATATGATAGGGTCTGGGGTGTGCCTTGGTGGTGTCATACACGCTGTACAAAGTGCAAGAAAAGCAAATCAGAAAGAAGTGGCCTTTTCAGAATAATGAGCAACAGTCTGACAAAAGAGATTTTTTCTTGCTTTGGAACAAGATGCAACACAATAGAAACTGTAGAGCACCAGTCTCTCCCTCTATTTTTAACCTTTTATATAATCTTACTCTTCTAATATGTTTTTACATTCATCTCAAATAGCCTTTTTTAAAATACGGAAGTCTTGCATGCGCTAGGCCTAGACTTGTCCAGGTACAACTATCTCTTCAGATCTGTAGCTATGCCATAAGTCTGAGAACAAAACAGACAGACTGTAAACAGGAGCTGATGTTCAACAGAGAATAAGAACTAATGACCCTAATTAGATACACGTTAACTATATTACTACCAAGTAATACAGTTATATGTAGTATATACTCTATATAACTGTAAATATATATGGTATATATATAACTTGATGGAATGCTAGTATAAATAATACAACAAAAAAATACAATACTTCCTACACACAATTTTCCATTTTCAGAAAATGAAATTTTATGTTGGGGGAACAGATCCACAGTGAAGCTAAAGAAGGAAATACAGATAAGTGTGCAAATATTTTTCACTCAGAAACATTAACTTACACAAAAAAAATTCTAACAAGGTTTCAAAAAACATTTAGCCGCATATGACTGCCACGAAGAAGCCTTATTTTTAAGAGTCATACCTTTTCCCCTGGGAGTCCTTCCAGTCCTGGTAAACCCATTGGTCCTGGGTCGCCCTGATTTTTTGAGTATTTTTTTTAATTTAAAAAGGATTACAAACATTAGAATTTCTGTACTCTACACGAGAAACATCAAACAGCAAGCAACAGTAGATTATTTAACTTGAGCTTAGTAAAACAGCTAACCAGTTATTAGGTAAAGAGATTTTAGAATGACCTATTTTAGTGATCTACAAGTTAAGCTTTTCCCAGAGACATTGTATGAATATTTGGATCAATGGAGAATGTAAACCAGAAGAATCCCCTCCAGTGCTCCTACAAGACAAGGTCAGCTCAAAGCACCTCCAGGTAGTAGAGGCCTAGGCTGTAAGACTGTGCTGTCAACCAGAGAACCAACCTCCAAGCAATTCTGTGCTCTGTTCCCTAGACAAAGCTTACTCTGTAGCCAGGGACGCACAGACTAGGGCCCTGTATAGCCATTCAAGTTTCAAAGAGAAACATTCTCCACTGGAGAAGTCTGTTTTATGTGTAGAGTTCTTTTTCTTTTTTTAAATGGAAGCGATAACTTAAATAATATTTTTTAAAGAATATCCACATGAAAAGGACATAATGCAGTGCTTAAGGGAATAATAATTTTAAAAAAGTTAAATAGATTTGCTTTTGAATGTCAAAATGCATAATTGGAAGGTATAGTGGTTCCCGTGATCATCATCATCTTGCTCACCAGAAGCAACATGATCATACTTGCTGTCATGCCATTTCCAAAGAAAACATCAATTTCTAGTTGTTACTAGCTTGCATGATGAAGCATACTGTCCCTCCTCCCTTATCGCTTTCAAACTTAACATTGAGAATAATCTAATAGCTCTTAAGTTATTTTCTACCTTTATTTCACAATCCCTGTTCTTAGATATATCCAGGGACAGCTCATCAGAGATGAATCCACAAGCAGTTAATATTATATTCAGTCATTCATTACATTATAATTTAGAACTATTTACCAGAAGTCGCAAAATTCGCAAGCATGGAACTTAAAAAGGCTTTTTCAGATGTATTGATTCTGCAGGAGGTAAGCTACCTGCCAAAGAATGTTAATGGATTCTTCCACCGTTGTGATTAGAATCATGTGTTGAACTACTTGGGGAATTCTTTATCATGACGAAAAAATACATACATACCACTGTGCCAGGATCTCCTTTTGGACCCTGCAAAGAAATAAATATGTGGAAAAACATTTTAAAAAGAATAGGCTTACACAATAAGTTGATTTTTTTTTTTTTTGTATAACTGCATTACGAGTATCCTCTGCTAACGCAGAGCATTTAGTACTATGTCCAGCCCTCTCAGATGATTAATTTATTACAAAATCTTAGTAAAAATTTTAATTTGTTTTGCTCTTCCAGAATACAGAGAATGACAGGTCTGCTTTCTGGTGCCAGCCTGTGACTACAAATGGCACATAGTGTAAGGACAAAGTCCTCACTAATGGCTACAACAATTTTATGGGGTTATCAAAATGACAGTCATGTTTAAACACCAGAACTTGCCTATGACACTAATAAGAAGGAGGACCTAAGTAAGCGCACAGCATCTTTGGCTCCCCAGAACCAAAGCAACAGTGTCCAGCTGCAATGAGGTCCATCTGCACTCTGCAGCCTGGAAACACCATCCCTGCATTACTGCCACAACATAACCATTGGTTTTACACGTTTTTCTGCACTGTAGCTACCATGCAGTAAATCAGTGACAGATCTGAGATCAAAATTCATGAGCTTCGAATTTCCAGCACCAAATTTAATCCATTACAAAACTATGCCATCACCAAGTATAAATACTATATTACACATTAAGATATTTGGATACTAAAGAGTCCAATACCAGATTATGTATCTTTTTGCAGCCTTTACTTGCTAAGGTGAAACACATCTAAATTTAACGCTTAAATTTACTCCATACCAATCGTATCCTATTTTTTTCTACCTGTCACATATAAAAGCAAATTTCATGCCAATTCCATGCATGCAACTAACCAACTGCTCTGCTACAATGTTAATTAACTATCAGAAATTATGTTGCTGGTTAATACTTACTGGAGGTCCTGGTGGACCTGGATAACTAGCGACACTCACACCTCCCTGTAACAGCAAGTTTAAAAGTTGAGCTGGGCCAAAAATAGGTGGTGATTGAAAAAACACAACCCCAAAACAGTATAAGAGAAATACCTGGAGTTTATATAAGCTGCTCATTCCATTTCTTTCATTGTAAGGCATACCCTTTAAAACATAAAACCCAAGTAAGTGTCACAACTATCAATCATAAAGGTAGAACTCTTGCTCTGTTCAAGCCCCATCACTCGGCAACACTGTGGTGGCATTTTAGTTCTCTATTAATTTTTCAAAGACACCAGACATTTCAGCAAGTATATAAGATACATACTAATGCAGATTGTGATTTTTTTTTTAAAATTATGAACCCAGAAACCTGTAAATGTCAATGTACATTACATTTTGATATTTATTATTCTATAGTTCTCCAGAATTAATTTTGTATTAGGTACTACTCCTATTAATTTGCAGTCGAGTGAGTGTCATGGGCTTTCTCTTATGTTCCTTGAGTTCCCTGATCCCAAGTACTCAAGCTGCCTAAATTACTTTAATAACATTGGACACCAAGGTTCTCATCTGATCAGGTTTCTAGGATGGCTTTAGAAACAAATCACAAGGAAAACAAGGAATACAGAAATCTTCTGCAAAATGACATTGTTGTCTTCCTGAGCTATTAAGACATATTAGATTGACAGTCAATTATTTATATTACATTTTACTCACAGGTATATTGTTCCTAATATAGCATTCAAAATATAAAACAAAATGTCTCACCGGAGGCCCAGGTGGTCCAGGTTTCCCAGGAGAACCTTCACTACCCTAGTATGGCAAGAGATTCACATAACTCATTTACTGTAACTGATATCAGGGTCTATTCCATACCCAAGCAATGATGACCATAATGACAATAAGTAAGAGACACAGTCATTATAAACAGGTTATAGAAAAAAATTCTTCTGCCCAGCACTTGCTTAAGCTTTAGACAAGTTATTAATCACTACTTCATATTAGCTTTTTATTTTGTTAGTTATTTGATATTTTATATGTAGTAACTTCCTTGTGGCAAAACAGTAGTAGCAACCTGGGTTGTCAAACACTTCATATATACCAAGAGGCAGAGGGGAAAAAATAAAATGGTAATATCAAATTGTAATCAATTAGCAGATAAAACTCAACATTCATTCTATGCTTTGTATATCATTTTGCAAAGGCCAGTCCTCAGCTGATCATTCCCAGGTAAAGAAGGGCTACAGTTTCAGAAGTTCAGTTTATTTAGACACACATTGAATAAAAATAAAGATATTCCTAATGAAGAAATATAATTAATATCTTTTTTTGTTTTCACTGTAAAACATTAATCTGTGGTTACCTGTATGTGTAGATGTTTCTGTTGATGTGCACTGAATTGCTTATATTAAAAAAAACAAAGCTTTTGGATTTTTGCCCCAGCAGAATGGTTGGGTCTCTGGACAGTGTAGAGTTACAAAGGTTTCAACATCAAATCTCTCAAACAAGATTTTTTTCAAAATCTCATCACTACAATTCAGTTAAAAACTCTGCATAATTTGGAACAGGTCAGCCAGAATTTTTTAGTGTCTTTGCTGGATCTTATTAAACATGTCAGTGAGACACTTAAGGTGCATATTTAAAATTAGTAAGGTGGCAAAAGTCAAGCTAAATGTTCAATGACAATAATTAGCTCACCAGAAAAATACAATTATAATTAAATATTTATACTAGGATAATTTCCAGATAGTCCTGCTAATTGATAGAAACTGTCAGATTCCAGAGTGATTTGGAATACTTCCTAGGGGATAAAAGTACTATACTTTAGAAACCATATTAAATGATAATTTCTCAAACACGTTCCCCAGATGAAGGAAGGAGGAGGAAAAGACTCTGGCTGTATTTCAGTTTCCTTCACTGCTCTTTTGCCCGTTTTGATCAGTGAGACACTAGTTATAGAGACACAGCTTCTCATTCCCACCTATGTGTGAATTGTAACCAAGGAACTAACAAAGACTTCTGTTTTGCATTCACTTACATAAAAAGGAAATAACTGGTAAATTTCCGCTACTTATGGTCTTTAAGGAGACAGTTTTCAATCCGTTTTTAGACTGAAATAATTTCAGAGCTTTACAAAATAGTTTCCTTTCTTACTCATACCAGAGTCAAGGTTTTGTAGATTATTTGTAGGATCACACTCCAGGCTAAAGCCAAAAAAACCTGCAGAAATGTCTATTCATATACAAAATGGAGAACTTGCCACAGAAAGTATTTTGCAGCAAACTAAGTTTGTGTCTGCTGCATTTCACTGATCTGAAGTGCCCAAGAAACAGATTTGATTTGTTAGGTATAATGGATAATATTGAGTGCCTAATAAAAAAGCATATAAAACACTGATAAAGAGCAGTGCTCTAACTGTGTAAATTAAGTACAAAGGAAGCTTATATATTTTTGCAGAATAACTTGTACTCCATAACTTTCAGTACTTGTGAAGCACTTTTAAAGCATGCAATCACTTTTGTCTAAAATATTGGCAAAAGAATGAAAAGCCAAGGTAAGCAGTAACTTCGCAAACAAATAGTATTTCGCAAACATATTCTCACTTTCCTAAATTGTAGATAATATGTGATATTTAGAGAACAATCTTGGCAACTTTCATACAGCAGAAGGGCAATGCTTCAAAATATAAGCCTGTATATATGTAATTGTTAGAGGAAAGTACTTGCATTAAGACACAAAACTTAATTTGAAAATGTACATCAAGTCCTTGTTTGCACTCTATATTAAAAAAAAATAAAAACAAACCCCAAAACATAGGAGTGCAATGGGATTGCAAAACCTTCACAGATCTTTACCAAGACTAAAAAGAAGGAATACCTTTTCGCCTTTTGACCCTGCTGGACCAGGATGTCCAGGTCTTCCTGTGGCTCCCTGCATGACACAGGACCGGTTTACGGTTAGTTAAGAAACAATGAAGTACAGCAACTTTGCACTGCAGCTTAGCTTTTAAAACTTGTACTTTTTGAAGGTTATTTAAACCTAATTATGCTTCTTCTCCAGGTTTCAATATTTCTCTTCTGTTTGATACAACAGCTGTGTCCTTCTGATAAGCCCTTTGAAGGGTAAAACTTGTGTTTGTGGTTGAATTTTCACCTTGGCAGACTAAATGCACTGACCTTAACTGGCATTTCTTGACACTACGAATCATGCTTTACTGCTAAAATGCCAATTTACATATTTCACATTAAAATTCCTAAATGTGTTACAAATTTTAAAGAAGGGACGCATTAGTGCTGTCAGCAGCCTAGGAATGAATAATGATCCCATTCACTATGTAGAAAATAAAATTTAAAAAATTTCCAAGAGGAGTTTTCCCAGAAATACCAACATTTTTAGTGACATTTTTTCAGTGACTTTAAATATTGTCAGCTTATTCTCATTTTTTTTTTTTTTTTTGTTGTGAAACCAAGTGACTACTTGGTTTCAGCATCAAATGTTTTCAGAATGTTTAGCTGGAATTATTTTTAGATTTTTATTACTAACATTATTACTGTAACTTGGGTACAAATAGAGAATTAACTGTAAGTTTGCACATCATAAATCCTATAACCTCACAGAGTCTCTTGAAATGCCAAAAATCCAAACCCATTTAAGTTACATAAACTTTGAGCTGAGACAATGACAGTATTTTCAGTAACACCAACTCACAACATAGTTTATTAGAGACCGTATGGGTAAGATTTTATTACTCTCTTAAAAGCTAAAAGAAAGGACAAAGAAACTAAGAAGAAGAAGTTGTCCTAGACAGTTATAGCAGCCTCTGCAGAGACAGATTAGATTACAGGTGACACCACAGACTTACAGATGGTCCACTGGGTCCTGGTATGCCCGGCAGTCCAGGAGCACCTTGGAGGCCCTGGAAATTAGAAGAGTGTATGTCTTTTGCCTCTTGCACTTATACCTCAACACCTACTTATATTCAGCAGTATTATAACCATATTAAAGCACATTTTCATTTAAAAGGTTAACATTATTTTTAGGAATTAAAAAAACCCTCACAATGTAGGGAAGAGACTATAATTGAATAAGGTTAGAGGAAAATTCTTGCTTGACTGATAACACTTGTCCTTCAACCTTTCACACTATTAGCTAATATCCTGTACATCATCTTATCTTCAGTTGTACTGATAAGAGCATCTGGCTTTCCCTCAGAGATTAATTTTCTATCACTAGAGGCTTTTTTTTTTTTTTTTTTGTTGAGAAGACAAAGAATAATATAATTGTTTGGGTTGGAAACACCTTTAAGATTATCAACTCAATATTACCTGATGCTATCTAAATTACTGATGCTTTCTGCCCGATCCTGATGCCAAACAAACATTTTTCTGTAATTCTTATTACTGGTGTTAGTAAAATCCCACCCTGAAAATAGGAACGAATTAAAAAGGAAGAGAGATAAGCTTCAACAGAGATTAAAGGGCTATTCAAAAGCACTTGGGAGGTAATGAGTATATTTCAAAGAGCTTCAGGTGAGCTTCTCAATCTCTCTTCCTATTCACATGCTAATCAAATCACAAAAATGAAAATAAATGCATTCTTCTAAAATTCGTAGATTTGTAAAGTTACTTTTAAGCTTTGCAAACTCTTATATACGTGTTTCTGAAAACAAATTCACTTGCCCACTCATAATGTCATAATCAAAAGCTGCTGCTAAACACTGAAAATATCAGAATTTAAGGCAGCTAATCAGCTGTTAAACAGTGAAGTGTGTGAATATCTAACTAACAAACACAGCACTCTACAGAATCAATAACAAAAATTTAGAATGAATTTACTTTGGGTCCTTTAAAAAAAACTAACTGCCAGTTATAATCTTGTCTTTCCCTTATTACCTTCTTAATTGCCTCTAATATCTCACTTGAGTCTCAGCAGTTAAACACTGTCTGAACTGTTGAAACCATTTTGCTAATGCCTCAGACTGCTAAGGTTGAATTGTAGAGGTACCCTACAGGGCACACAAAGGATGTGTTTCTTTCCCATTTACTTTAAGTAAAACTCTGCTTGGGCTACGCCTATAGGTTGCCCCATCATTTTGAGGTATACGTTCTAAATCCAACCTCAAGGGGCACTTGCTTTTAAGAAGCAGAGACATAATGAGCTCTATAGATCGTGTGAAAAGAAGAGGAAAACCAAGCATAATACTTTAGTTTAACAATCTGTTAAATTCTGGGGCAAAGTAGTAGTAGGGATACTATCCAATGAGTCTGCTGCATTTTTTTTTTCCCCTCCCTCATACAACTGTTTACTTTTGGAAGCCAAGGATCCTGATGAACACATTATTGTTCACAGTTTTGAATATTATTCTCATTCTACTACTGTTTCAAGATTCTTATTATATTATGGCCTTAGTGTCAAAGAAATGTAAAATGCTTATAAAGAATTACAAAATCCTCAGTCAATAAGCTCTGAAGTCCTGTTATATTTTCCAAGTGCTTTTTCCTGTAGCAGCCTCCCAAATTCCAAGAGAGTAATATGTATTTAACAGTGCCAGTTAAGTATTTTGGAATTTCGATGTGTTCACCAAATATTTTCTAACAGACTACTGATTTTAACTCCTTCAGTTGGCTAAGGTCATTAGAAAATTTATTTATTTACTCAGATTCATTTGCTTAATAGCATCTGCCTTTTTTTTTTTTTTTTTCCTGGCAGAGATTGCTCTTGAAACGTTAACTGCAAATATTTCAGCTTAAAATTAAAGCTGTAGCAGCTATTTTGGATTTGGCATCATGAGTCACATGGCTTTTTTTCCTGACTGAAATGCTGGGGTTTGAACCCCAAACCCGTGAATTAAGGTTGACATACGGGTGATTCCCACAGCCCTTCATACAGAGGTGGTGAGTTTGCCTTATAGCTTCCCCCCAGGGTGCGGCCGGCCCTGCAGGGAGAGCCAGAAGGGAAATGAGCCCCAGGGGTCCCGCAGTGAGTTGACAAAGGTCAGGTGTCTGCTTGGGGATAAAAGCTGGGACCACTTGCAGGGAGTCAGGAGGGTCTGTCTGTGGAGTGCACTCCCCAGAGCTTCCTGGTTCAGGGCAGACCTCCTGACTCTCCCTGGAGCTGGGCCGTGGTCTGTTTAGGCCTTTGCGAACACGGGTCAATCGGGTGAGAGTTGCCATGTGGGCACCTTTCTCTTATGTGTTTAACTGGCTGGTCTGGCTGTTTCCCATGCCAACTATGGGCAACCTCGGTTCACTGTTTGTACCACCTGTTGTGGGCCGGTTCATGTCGTTTGTGGGATCGCTGGGGGTGGCGTCGATCATGTACGAGCTTGTTGACCTGTTTGTACCCCCGGCGGTCATTCATATAGTAACATTTCTGTCTACAATACAGTCTGCATATTGGTTCATCTCCCTGCTGGTGTTATCCTTTTTGTTGGGCCTGGTCTTTGGCAAAACACTGACATAGATATAATTCTAACAATGAAGTATATGATACAAAATACTGTAAAAATTTTAAACTCAGTCTCTTCAAACATTTTTCAGTTTCCATTTAATAGTAATTGCTGCTATGACTCTTTCTATCAGAGTATTTGCCTAATGGAATGTTTTTTAAAGTAAATTCTAAAGGGAAACTAACAGAATGAAAGCAAGTTTATTATAAAATATGAAATATTTTCTGAAAAAGTTTGGCATTTGCCTATACATTGCTCTATTCTATACTCCTAAAAGTTAGTGTTTAAATGCATGTAAGGCTTTAAAATACAAAGAAGAGCAAAAGGCCTCAGACAAAACTTGAATAGATGTTATTTAATAATATAATTTAATCTTGTTGAAAATTCAGAATCAAGGGCTATTTATAGCAATACATTGCCATCTCAGCACTTTTAAAGAACTGTGCATGTTTTAAAGAACATTCTGAGTATTTTGTTCTTGATCTAGATCTTTATTCAGGTTCAAATAAGAATGTAGCCACTACAGAAATAGAAGTAATTTTACCTCATCGCCTTTCTCTCCAGCAAGCCCAGGAAAACCACGTTCACCTTTGCTTCCCTGTGAAAATGTAACATTCAAACAAATACTTTCTATTAAAGAGCAACAAATTTCATGCTCTGTAGGGCATTTTAGGACTCACTTTTAATATATGCTTGTATGAAGCCCTTACAGCAACAATGCCTAAAACAGAAAAAAAATACCACCTGGAAGCTTTAAAATATGTCTCCCATTGAGGTAAAAGTAAATGAGTGGCTTTGACATAGTAGGCAAACTAGCAAAAAGGCTTGATGAAGACATTACATTAATATCAAAGAGCTTAAATACTTGCTGAAATGGAGAAACTGCACTTTCATGGAACTAAGCTCAACTATAGGAGCTATCTACATGCCAAACCATATGGCATCCAATTCCCTCTGATTACAGTGAAGTAGCATTTTGATTGACATCAGTGAAACTTCAAGTCCTGGTGAAACATCTGTGTTACTCCCACGGGCACACAGTGCAGGGGCAGAGGGTGGTCCAGCTGTTACACACTCATGGGAGATGTGGGGTTTCTGTCTTCACTGCAGGATTCTTCTGTGACTGACTCACCTACCATAAGCCTATAGATGGCAATGCATAACTGGACAATCAAATCTGAGCTGCCTTTAGTGGACACAAGACACAGAAGAGCTACCCTGGATAGGAACTCGACTCGGGCTATTTTGCTCTCTTTCCTGGGAGGAAAGGCAAAGTGACACAGGAATAGGGCTGAACCGTAAAAAGTGTTGGAACCTTTATGCTGTTCAGATGCAACAGGGAAAGGGATAAGACAAAGAAGTCAAGACTGTCAAAGGTAGAAGTCTGGACTTTTACATTTAAGAAGCAACAAAGCAATGTAAAGTACTTTCTTCAAGACTTACCTTTGGCCCTTCTCTACCAGGGATGCCTGGAGGACCTCTTGTGCCAGGCTCACCCTGAGGAACAGACAGAAAGAGAAGTGACAAATAACTACTCTTATGACATAGGTAGAAGGTCTGATCTATGCAGACTGCTTCCTTCCTGCCTTTGTGACCATCCCTTGTTTTTACCCCAAAGCCTTCTCTTCAATCCTTTCTCTTTTCTACACAGTCTACTTGTTCAGATATCCTTGCTTCTCTCCCCATCTCTCAGATGCTCAAACCAGGCTAACAGTTTTAGCTTCATTTTGAGAGGACTCATAAATGCCTTCATTTTGAACAGTCCCAGGCACACCTGTGTTTATGTTTGACCAAACCATCTTCCTTTTAAGGATTATCTTGAGATGAAAGCTACTCTCACCAGCTTTAAATCTATGGCTATTTTAAAGTAAATGATTCCTACATACAGGAGAAAAACAATACAAACAGAAAGAATCAGGGAAAAGCCCAAAGACAGACCTAAAAGAAATCAATTTTGGGAATGAGAAAGTCAACAAACACCAAGTACATATATTAATAAAGGACAGTAGAATGGGATAATCTCCCTCCTCAGAAATGCGTGCTTTTTGTACTGAAATTCTCCTATTTTGGAATACATCAGATCACTTCAGATTTTATTACTTTTCAAAATACTGCCTTAGAATTTCTAGACTATTTTCTCCATTTGGTAAATTATCAATATTAATGCTAAAAAGTAAAGCAGAAAATGGGATGTACTTGTAGCAATTCATACTGTGGACTGGATGTGCTGAACGGGTACTTGCTGGCTACTATTTTCACATACCATTCAAATACTATTTTGAATTCTTATAAAATACAGTTTTTGAGTATTATCCTTCTACCCTCTCCCCCCCCCCAAAAAAAAAAAAAAAAAAACCTTAAAATTATTTTAGGCTAGCCAAGTAGGCCAGAATTGAACCGACAGAAACTTTCAAGTGCATATTTCGGTTTAAAAAGCATGCTTATAGTACTCGAAGTTATTTAACCTCTGAAAACATTTACCTTCAGTATGGCACCCATATCTCCCACAAGTGGCAGTGCAATCTGAAATTTAAAAAAGGCAGCTGCAGTTAATATTTTACACAACATTACCAATTCTGATGGTTTCTCATTGCTTCTAAATTTTAATTACACATGTAGCTGATTACAGATATATTGGTCAAAGCTAGTTTTTAATGAAAACTCAGAAGAAAAATCTGGGTTTCAAAATATAGTTAAATATTGCTGTCTATGCAACATAATAATGTAATTCCTTGTTACAATTCCAGTGAAGTTCCTTAAACCATGACAATAATGTAACGCCAGAACATAGTGAATTTCACTTTAAAGTAATAATAATAATATATTAATGGCTTTGCAGCATATCAGCAACAACCTACTGCTATTGGAGTCTCCGAGACTTTCTCACCAGATCAACTTCAATTGCTCTTCTGCTTTCTCCTAGACTTTGACTCACTGTGAAATGTAGCATGAACTGTTAAGATGCTGAAACTAACTTAATGAAGTAGCTCTGTGTGGCAGATGCAGCCACCCTGACAAAGGCCTGACAACAACCAAGGCTTAGTGAAGACCCGATAAAGACTGGGGTTTCACGGCCATTAAAACTTGATTACATTTTTTTCAGGCCCTTAGCCTGCCCTTGTCATGTGCTTCCTCCCAGTTAATTAGAATTAGCACAGTTAAACTCAACTAGGGTATAAATGGAGTCCAGCCAGAGAACTGATTTTGAACCGGTTCCCTCGGAGCAAGTGGGTTTACAATCAAGGCCACTCCCCTGGGATCATGATGCTGCCCAGGGAAATTTTGCAGGGGAGTGGGTTGTTTTCCCTTTTATGAGCAAGCATGTGCACATTTTGGTTCATCTTTCTAAAAGGAATATTCCTAAAACTTAGGAATTAGTGGTGTAGTAGTATATTCCTACCTGACATGCTAACCTGTAAATTACTTTGGTCTGTCAGAGAGCCGGGTAATTTTTGGTTGTAATAAATCTGCATTTTGGGTAGCTACTGCTGTCTGGTTTGTGGGTGCCTCTGTGACACTCAGATACTGGAAATAATCCAGCTGCAGCAAATATATACGTAGTATTTTGTCCTGCCTTTAACCACTGAGTACAAAACTCTGTGGTGCCACTGCTAAATTGCTACCAATACTAAATAACCCACTTAAAGCTTAATCAATAAGTTTACATCATACTGCTAGACATGTCAGATTTCCATGTGCTGCCTTTAAGCTTATATTTAAAGACACTCTGTAAAAACCAATTGCATTGGTTATCAGAGCTTCACTCACAAATGGACTCTTCAATTACCAATGCTCATTTCTTCTTGCAGTTGCTAAAGTAAGAATAGCCCTGGGCACACTATAAAATTAGATGCATTCAAAATTCATGACAGATTTTGTTCAGTCTGTTTCAATCATTCCATCTTGAAGAAGAAAAATGAAAAGTAAGCACTTTTGTAGTGTATTATAAAACCTGTTGATGGGAGCAATGGGTGTCACACACCAGCTCAAGCAAAGCACTGCTGAATACACTTCAGTGTAACCAGGAGCGCTTCACTTACAGGGTCACATCACCACCTTTAAAGCATGCTGAGAAGTTTTCTAGGGTGAGACATAGCCACCTAACACAACTTAAGCACATAACTATGTAAGGTATTTAGTCCATCCTCTGCACAAAGGTAAACTATGACACACACAGTGTCACCTGCTCTTAAAAACCTGTAACAAGGCTTAGAAACAACAACCACTTCTCTACAGGGCCTGACTTTTCACCCTTCTTGTGACAACAGTTTACCAATACACAGGCTATTCCCACGTCACCTGTTGGTCTTTCTGCTGGACTACACAAGTCTAATTTCCTCAGTTTCTCCTCTTTTCTAATTTTCTTATTTTAGCTGCAACATCATTGTATGGTATAGGCCCCCAAACTCTTCTGTGAAAGGGTCCTAACCACCAGCTGCAAGGGCACACCAGGTATGAGAGGAAGCCTACTGTGTTTGTGTCACACAGTTTGACAGCAAGTCCAGCCTAACTGCACACATACCATAGAGTCACAGCTGTGTATGCTGAACTCTGAATAAATGTATGGCATATGACAGGCTTTTGAAAACGTTAAAATGGCCTTAACTCTCCAGACCCACTCCTGCTTGCTACATTTTCCTTTTAAAATGTTCCCTCCATAGAGTAGAGTATTTCAAGAGAGAAAAAGGCAGTGATTCTCCTGTTAGTAAACATTACTATTTAGACCTCTGTTTAACCGTGACATCAGAGTTTTTATTTACAGTTAGTTCACAGTGGACTGTGCCTTCCATACCTATTCTACTTATGGTGCTTGTTTTTTCCTTAAGCACTTCATGCTAATCGATCTCAAATTTAATCTTGTTGACTCCATACTGCCTCTGTATTTTAAGTTTTGATTGTATCTCCAAAAAGCTAGCAAACTTTCCCAGTCCAACTTCTGAGTATCTGCTTATACTGACCAAATTAAATCAATAAGAACTGAGCAAGAGGTTGTCTCTTTGCATGTTTGACAGTAATCTGCTGATAGATATATATCCATATTTTTTTATAAGCATTAACTATATAGCAATTACTTCACGAGCATTTTTGTTTGCTTATAAAAACATCATGAGGACAGTCTCAAAGTTTTATTGAAGCCAAAGTATGTAACATGAGTGTTTCCTTGTCTTTCCCAAGAAAGTTAACCTTCCAAAGTCAAAAATCTGATTTACTCTGTGACTGATTCTTATTACGACTTAATTCATATAAATTATGCCATCTTGCGTTTCTGCTTTATCATGCATAGGTCACTTCTCTACCACTTAGAGACTGCTTTGGTTCATTCCTTGAGTGAATTACACCCGATCTTCATGCTGTATCTAATACCTCTTTAACTAATTATTTTTTCAATTAAATTAATGTTATGTATTTTCTGAAAAGCATCTTTTTTTTCATGCCTTGGTAAGGAACAGAGATCTCGCTAAAGGGCATAATACAGTTCAAATGTAATTTTTGTTTTCCTTTGTTCTGATATGTTTCAAATAAATACCACCACTATCACTGTGACTCCCTGTTGTCTTCAAAATTGTCTAAAATCTCTTGGGAAATATCAAAGCCTATAAAAACAATAGGTTTACAGGCAAGTCTAACAATTCTTTTGTTAAGCTCCAGTTTTTGTTTGCTTCTTCCAATCATCTATGTACTTTTATTTATTTTATTTACATCAGCATATTTTACTTATGTTGAAAAAACACTCAGGCAATTCAGAAAGCTTCATTTTTTGTCATAAAAGCTTCTGTAAACATTTGTTTCTAAAGAGAAATTTCCTTTTTCAAAGACCTGAGGTAGCTGGGACTGTAGACAGGATCAGGAATAACAACTGAAGTTTTGCTTTTATACCAGTTTTGCAGATATACATATCACACTCTCCTGACTCCCATGTAATATAATCAATTATCTTTACTGGTTCAGTTTGGTCTGAGACATGTGCAGGCTCTTTGAATCCTGTACTACTGGACTTCACAAAATCTGTAAAGCTATAGCATTCGTAAGTACAAATCATTGCTGTTATACATACCCAGGAGAAGCTGATAATTCCTAAAGTATGGTGAAGGATCAGAATTTATTTAGTGCTTTTCTTTACAGACTCAGTCACTTAACTATTTATTTGTGCTAAAGGCAATTAACGGCATCAGAGAATAAGTAGTCTCAGAATTTCATTAAAAATAAATGCCTTCTTTCTGTAGCATAGCAAAATTAGCTTCAGAATCCCCAAACTTTTCAGTCTTCTAACAGGAATTATCAAAGTATGATCCTGAAAATTTTCATTATACGGAACTGCTTCTGAGACTGAGGAGCAGCATGCCAAGTTATAGCCTGGCAGAAGCTCTAGTATACAAACTATAACATCTGAAAACAAGGTATTTATCCTGCATATGTTAACATAAATGGAATTTATACTGCAATATAATCAAGTAAAAAAACTCCAAACCCCAAAGGATATAATAATAGAATAATCAAATTAATGTAATTAATTGGACTTCTAGACTTGTTATGTTATCTGGCCTCCTTTAAATTTAAAATGTTTGCACCAGAGCAAATGCACAACCTTTCTGTGTATACGTACAGGGTCACCTGGAGGGCCTGGCAGTCCTGGCTTTCCATCTCTTCCTGGAGTGCCCTGGAAACACATGTAAAATTTGATGGCCTTGAATCATTGATGAGGGACATTACTTTTTGCAGTATATATAGAGAATTTTCACTTACATTAATACCAGGGGTACCTGGAGTTCCTGGTAATCCTGGGGGTCCCCTAGGGCCCTAAGAGCAGGAAAGGCCATTTAGGAAATTTTTTTTTTTACAGTAAACTCCTTAAACTAAATTAATTTTTTTTTTGTATTAAAGAAAAAAACTTATATCCTACCTGCACACCTGCTGATCCCGTTGGACCTATAGGACCCTGTGAGAAAACTCCAAATAATCAGTAGTCACACTTTTTGGGATAAGGGAGATGAATTTCATAAAAAAAAATATCAAATCTGAGATATTGGTGCAGTTTGCACTGCAAGAAAGACTTGCTCCAAGGTTTGGCTCTAAATCCAAATATAATTTTGCCAAAATTAGAGAATTCAAGATTTTGCTGAGGTCCATTTTTAAGGGAGAGTAATACCAAAGAATAATCATCTGTGGTGAAACTTGATATTTAGCCAGGAGATTCAAAAGAAAAGTTGGTATTTATTGAATAAACCAAATTAGATTAAATATAAACGTGTTATTTTTTACAACTCAGATTTGGAAATATTTAAACACAACAAATTACTTTTAAAGATTGTTATTTTAGATTAAGATCTCAGTGTGAACCTCTAGTCACCTTTCTCAACCATTTTCTCTCTTCCTGAGTCCTGTCAATAAAACGAAATATATCAGATGTGTGTATTAACCTGGATTGAACAGAGATTGCCCTCTTCACCACAGCAGAATTTATGTGATAAAATGTACCACCTACCATCTACACCATCAATATCAGAAATTTTTTTAAGCAGTAGACTTAAGCTTATAATTAGCAGCCACCACAAATGCAAGAGCTAGGAGCTAGTGTCAAGCTTTCCATATCTCTTCCATGTGTCTTTCCCTCTTTCAATACCAGCATGAATTTAAAAATGCCATCATCTCCAACACTGAGTATACTTCTCTTTTGTACCAGTAACTCAGGCTGGGTTTTGTGAACAATTGTTGCTTAGAAACAGACACAGTCTGAAGATGTCTCAACACTATCACTAAGAAGCTCATCTGTAAAGCATTCATTAACTCCTTCTGTCTTCCAAGGCTCCCATTTCTCACTTAGTACTAGATCTTTCTGGGTCTGCATAAAAGGAAAAGATGCTGAGTTGGGAATTTAGTCAGAAGGAAGTTCATGGCATGGCTTTTTACTGTGCTTTGTTTACTTGTTGCAGTTTCTCGGTGATGCACAGTGAGAAGCCCAAATTCTGGGCATTGGTATACTTACTGGTGATCCCTGAATGCCTATCCCAGGTGGTCCCATCTCCCCAGGTGCTCCTTGTACACCAGGTAGTCCTCTTTCTCCCTGAGAAGGATACAAGACTTTTAGTTACAACAGATCTGAAAATGTAAACTAGCATATTAATATTCTGCTTTTTTTAGAAACAGAAATATGTATTTTATACCTTTGGTCCCCGTGGACCCGGGTTTCCAGGAACACCAGTGGGACCCTAAAAAAAAAAAAAAAAAAAAGAAAAAAAACAACAAATTATGTTTTGAAATCAAAGAGACTAGCTGTTTTTTTAGTGGAATAAACCATGACAAACTTACATGTCTTTCTTGTTAATACCACTAGCTCTAAGAACATGTGTGACCCTTGCACTATTTCTCTGTTTCTAGACAATATTTTAATGCATTTAGAATACCACTATAAGATATATTTCAATTTTGACGTTACATCCAAAAAAATATTTGTTCTGATTTCTTTGACACAAAGTCATGTCACTAGAAATGTCACTAGAAATAAAGCCTTTAGGTCCTTTTCAGATTAATGACTTACTGGTGTTCCAGGCAGACTTGGTCCAGGAGGCCCCATGTCACCTTTTGGACCTGGATGTCCAGGTGGTCCCATGAGCCCACCTGGGTCTCCCTACAAGATAAATCAGAATCACTAACTGAAATGTGAGAATTTCCTCTTATGAAAAACAAAACAAAACAAAATATTATCAAGGTTATCCTAGAAAGTGCCAGTACTTTGAGAAGAAATAGAGCAGAAAAATTCCATGTATTTCCCTTTAAGACGTTACAGAAGAAGAGGAGGCATGGACCACAGAACCACTAACAGTAACTAGCATTCTCTCAGTTTTCCATGATTGCAACCACACGCTGAGAGCGTGTGGCTGCCCCACTGCTCTGCCATGGTGAAGAAGCCTGACTGTGAAGTGGGTTTTTACACATTAGCCTGGCCAGGACAGTACACTGCAAAGGCTGTTCTGTGGTCAGGGCCTGAACTGACATATCTGCGCTGCACAGATTTAACGTAAGAGCCCAATGCAATCTCCTTGAAATATTAAGCAATCGGGTTGCCAAATTGGCCTGCAGCATCTCTGAGGAGCAGAGGGCTGCTGCCTGTAGATTTTAAAATAAATTCATATAGCAGCCACACAGATGCACTACAGAATGGTGGGAGGTTACTTCAGAGATGACAGTCTAATATGCTGTAACATATCAAGCTTAATTAAAAATACTTAAAACATACCTTGTCTCCTTTAACTCCTGGGTTTCCTGGTTCCCCATGCTCTCCTGGTAAACCCTGGAATTAATAAGAACATAACTGTATATTTTTATAGCCATTCCCTTGAAGATTATCTAAAATTACAGTTGAAAGCAATTTTACCATGACCCACTGACCCAAAATGTTAAAGAGTGCAAGTTAATTAATGCTTTATTAATCAAATATATGAATCAGTTGAAATATAATCAGTTGAAATACAATCAAGATTATTTTCTGGACCCTATCGGTGCAGAATGGCAGAGACTTACAGCTTTCTTTCTTCAATTTCAAAATAATTCCAAGTCTTAGAAATCAATCCTTTTTTCAAGGAAGGCCATAACAGGTACAAACCTGAATTGTAAATGATTGTCTCATCTTTTTCACCTGGGAGGGCCTGCATAATTTCTTACACTAGTTAGTTATTTAAATTTGTATCTTCAAATTTGTATCTTAAAAGTCTCAATGAATTCCTACTCCTGCACATTACTCAGTCCACTAAATTCCTTTAAAATGTTTTAGATATTTAATGGACAGTCAAATATTTTCAGCAAAACAAATACATTCCATCCTTTTATTTTGTCTATATCTTCTCATATTTCACATTTTAATTTTCACATTTAATTTTTTTAAGTGCAGTATTTTCCTTTGCCTTTTTTATGAAGGATTTGTTACAAATGTAGAGAAATTAAATAGATTAAAATCTAAATAGAAACTATTTAAATAATAGCAAAGGTTAAATTGTGTTCTCTTGCTATGTTGTAACAAATACAGAAAACCTTTTCTGGTGTAATGATAAAATTGCCATAACCAAACAGTAAAATCTTAGTATGATACTTAATCTGGAATGAAAAATGAACTTTCCAAGAAAAAGATAAGGAAACACATATTGTTTTTCTTTTTCTTCACAGTGTAAAGCATAGTTTTATGTACACTGACATATGAAGGATGACACACTTTCATGCCAGTATTGAGGGTTCAACAGCTGTATGTGCACTTTCTCTGCTGCATTCTGTTCTTAACACAGACTTGTCCTACCCAGCCAACCAAATTAAAAGCATTAAAAAAAAAAAAATTTCCTTAATGGAGAATATTCTGCCTATACTGACACAAAATCATTATAAGAATATATGGAACTTTAAATTTACTGATTATGGATCAGGCATCATGTCCTACCTTATTCTCTTTTGATATGGACTTAAGATATATATAATATGTCTTTCTTCCTAAGGATTTTTCTGATTATTTCTTTTGGTTGTTGGACCAAACTGAAGAAATATCTTAGGAAAGAAGCAAGTCTAATCTGCTGGACGAATCTTTGATGACATAAGTGAAAGTAAAACAATTTTCAACCTTTCATAATTTTCATCATGGTGCATAAAATGAATTATTAGATTTGTTAATCCATGTTTCATATTTAGAAGATAAAACAAAATAAAGAGCTTGGATCTAGATACATATTTCTGTAATATGTTTAAATATATGCTTTTGTATACTAGAATTGTGTGTACACAATATGAATCTCCAAATTAATCCATAACTAGGATCTACAAACATTGTATATATATTATTCATAATATCACTTGGTCCAAGATCCAGCAGAACAGCAGTTTCAAAAGCATCAGTTATGACCTTGAGTGGGATGATGGCCACACAAGCAAACCTGAAATGCAGGTTATCTATCTATTTCTATCTATTTTTTTTTTTTGTTATCTTTCACAGCAAGATTTGGAATCTACATATTAATAGAAGCACAGCAGGAAAGGCTTACAAACCATTGTTATAGAGGGCAGGTAAATTAGACACAATTAAAAAAAACGCGTGCCTCAACTGAGTAGGTAAGTTATAAAGAAATGGTTAATAAGTAGCACAGTACAAAATGACTATATGCAGATTTGAACTCCAGTTTCTTTTCCCTCCCAGGAGCTGAAGAAGCTGTACTCCAGCTGTCACTTTTTCTTAAATCCCAAAGGCTTTTAACAGGTCAACAATAAAAAAGTTCTGCCAGCTGTGTACCACCCAGAACTGTATTTTAATATTAATGAAGTTTATGACTTAAAATCTGTTCAAATTAAGAGTTCTCTTCCATAAAGTAGTCTCAGAGCATGTGTGGAAAGACGTAAGAGAAAATGCAGCAATAGCAGCTCCTAGATGCTTCTGTGTGTAGAAATAAGATAAAAACCAAACAACCCACAGAGCAAAGACCAAAATCCCAGTTCTTTTCAGGAGAATGGCTTAACTTCTAGGATAAATCCAAGCTCTCCTTTGCCTGCTTTTCTTGGATGTAATCAGTCAAACCTTCAAGATGTTCCTTAAAAACCATTTTAAGGCTTACAAAGGAAATGGAGGAGAACCAGGGAGAGAATGTACGTTCCTCTTGTTAGGTTATGTGACAACACCACTGTTGTGGACCAAATCTTACTTTCATTTTCCCTGTGAGATTAGGCAAAACATAGTTGCCTGCACACCCAAAATGGATTGTGCCATAATTTGGAAGGGAGATAGGCAGCCATCTCCTCAGAGGAGGCCTTCTGCTATATTAGGGTAACAAGCCAAATGCCCAGGGAACCTTCATGCTTAGTATAACAGTGCCTAATAGTTTATGATATTTCCTAGAGTATTCAGATGGGGCTGAAATTTCACCTGTGTTCTTCCTGCTCAGAAGCACAAGGGTTACAGGCATGCTGGCTGCTGGGGGAGGACCCTACCAGTTTGAGGGATCCTGGCTGGCCAGCAGACCCATTAGTCTGTTGCCCAGTGGCATAATGATTGCAGGCACACTAAAACTCCATAAACGAGGGCCCTATTAGACCTTGACTAATCCCAACCAGTTGGTAGACCTATATGTGGGGCACTCGAAAGCATAATAACTACATTTATATTAAAACTTGTCTGAGACCCTCCCACAGCCTTGACAATCGCAACCTATCAGTTTTTCACCTACAGGCATAAAGGTGACATGCACAATGCACCTCTGGTGAGGTGTTCCATCCCCCCAACTCCTCTTGGAGGGCCTCCTTCAACAGGCCATGATGTCAAAGTTCAGTCAACCATCTGTATCCTGCTTCTGACATCATCTGACACCTGTAGGGGATCTGGATATTGGGGTTTATTTAAGAACCACTGAGATAAGAATTTTTACCCCTCTTGATTAGCTCACAGTCTCGCATGTTCCCCTCTTAGTGTTACGTTCATTGGGTCCTGACTTCCCTTTCCAGCAGGGAGACTTGCTCGTCTGGGATTGCTGGGCAGCAGGTTGCCTTGGTTTGTGTTGTGCAGCTGCTCACAGTTACCATTCTCAGGCATTCATTGCCAGGGACCTTAGCCACTGTCTCCATGCACCCCTCTGATATCCATGACTTTCCCACACTTTCAGGATCTTTCCTCCAGCCAGGATCTTCCTGCTCTTTCTTGAGAGAACCCCTCTTTCGTTTGAGGTACCCTTCTATTTTGGCACCACTTCATCTTCTGAGTACCTTCATACCTCAGTTCTTACCATCTAAGTAGTCTATTTGCAGAAGCACACTTGGTCAGCCTTCAAACTGATGACGCCTCATGTCTCTTTATTAACTGGACACCCCAGGAAGTGCCACTTTTGTTTAGTCCAGGTGCTATCAAAATTTAAAAGCAGCCCCTACTGTTACACCTAACAAGTAGTAGGCTTCTGCTTGAGAGTTCAACAGTTCAGGTTTTAACATTCTCACATGGATGCACAAACACATTATTTGCCACCTGCCAGTGTTCACAAATTAAGTTATTTTTCACCTATGGCAACCATATAGTGGCTTTAGGTACTTCATTACTGTCAGTAAGCCTCTGCAGAATTACACTGGAATCATAATAAGAATAATACCTCATTCCACTTTCTGCAGAAGTATTTCAGTAATTTAATCTATTGAACAGCAATTAAAAAAGGAGTTTTCTATTAAATTATTTCCAACTAATACTTCTACTCTGGCTAAAGATTTTAATATTGTCCCTAGTTTTAATGGAGTTATGTCTTGCTTTGAATATGAGTTTTACTCATAAATATGATCTAAACTCTAAGATAATAGAAGTAATAGTCTGCTCTCTTCACCTTATTAATCTTTACCCACTTTACAGGAAGCAAACCAATTCAGAATAATAAAAAAACATAGACAGAAACGAGGAAGGCCATATGCTTAAACCCATGGGGTACTCTTGCTTCCCTTTTCTTCCCGTTCCTCTCCACAAACACTGTCCTTTCCAGCTCTTAGGTAACATTATTAAGTCTTCCATAGATTCTTTTCATTTTCACCTACTCCTGTGAGATGGGTGATTTTTGTAGAGCTAATTATCTGTCAATCAGACAAATCAGTATCATAATTTCTGTTCAGATGGTAACACAAGGACAACAGAACAAAAGCAAATAGCAGAAGTCTATTCTGAGGTATCCCAACTACTGTGACTGACACCTGATTGGTACGGCACCACTCACAAAAGGAGCACCTATGATAACTTCTGTGGTACTGTTTTGCTGGCTAATTGTTCTCACACAAACTTCAATAGCTTGGTGAAATTGCACAATACATACAACTTCTCCTGGCAGTCCCCTGGGTCCAACAGGTCCTGGAGGTCCTTGCAGTCCCTGTGAAACGATATAATACACGCTTGAGGTAAAAGACAACACACCTGTTTTAATTCAGTGTAAAGCGTTCTCATATATAAATAGATTAAAACATGTCATTAAGAATGATCTTCTACAGAGAGTAAGAAGTACAGAGTTTACTCATGCTCCGTTAATCTAACATATAGTCCAATAAATCTTTGGGACTGGCATGTAGAAAGCAAATACAAAGGCATTATCTAAAGGGAAAGACAAAACAAAAGAAGTAAATCAATATTTCCTCCCTCGAGGGACAGATCTGGAAGTGATTTTTTTAACTGTGTAGTAGGTGTCCTTCTCTTTCTGGAATAGATCTCATCAGAAGGACTCTAGAGCACTGAAAGAAAAGGGGATTGAGAAGTAGAGATAAATGGATTACTTGATGCAAACTCTAATGATCCCTTGGATCTCTATGAGCCCCTTCTGGAAGGTATACAGTGTGAAGGTGACCTAGATTTCCATTGGAATAATAACAATTATTTCAGTAGCTCCTACCAAGGAAGAACATTAGCCTCCAAAAAGCAGTCTAAGGAGTTAGAGTGGAGAATTATTTTTAAGAACACAGTTTTGTGGACACTACAGCAGTTCTCCCAGGGACTTTTTAAAATCATCTAAGGAACTTGGGTATGATCATATCCTACATGAACAGTGTTCAGTGAAGTTTACATTTTCACGGTTTCCAATTCTACCTCTATTTGACAAAATTTAAGGCACCATGAGAGAATCTCAAGAAATCTGTGCTTCAGTTACTTTCTTCAAAGCAAGGCATTTGGCATCACCTGTAGTCTCACAGGATTTAACATAGAAACCACTAATGTACTGGCAGTGGTTGCTCCTTGCCTCACTGATGGTAAAAAAGAATACACTCAGCTGCCAGTGGACTTATAATTGTAAAGCTGGTGTACATATCCTTGAGTGACCAAATAATGCTTGAGCTTTGCATAAATATTCCTTGCAGACTGAGGCCAAAAGAATTTTGTGAACTAAAAGTAAAATAGCTATGATCCATGCACAAACTTTTGATATAAACTATTTGCATTCTTTGCCCTTAAATACTAAGAGTTGATAGCATTCAGAGCCCTCTTACATAATAGCACAGAATATAATTGTGATTAATACCACAAAAATATCTTTCACCTACCTTTGATCCTGGATTTCCAGTAAGACCAGGTGGCCCAGGGTCTCCTGTTTCACCCTAATGATATTGTTTGGGGAAAAAAATAAAGTACCCAGATTTACTCTTGTGGCTCCCAGTATCAGCTACATACACCAGTGATATATTGTTTGTAGAAGCAAAAAAATACCTTATTCCCTTTTGATCCCTCCATTCCAGTTTCACCCTGAAAATAACAGGTACAACCATAAGAAGTTAATACTTTAATTAAGATCAACTAAGAGTTTAATTTGCTACCTTGAAATATTATAACATACTTTGCAAATTTAACAAATATTGAGAAATCATTAAAGAATTTATGATGCCTTGTGCAAACTCTGAAAGGCATTCATCTTCAAACTGTTTCCAGGTTTTCCAAGCATTGTAAAGAAAAATGGTTTGAAAACAATACATTTGCTTAAGAACTTCTCCAGTCTAAAACGTATTCTTCACCACTAAATCTCTACTGGTGACACAGTATTCATCGCCAAACCCACACATTATTATAGTATGTCTCATTTTGGTTATTATAGTATGTTAATCAAAAGTATCTGAGCAACCTTCAGTTGTGTATTAAACAACATAACTAGCTTTTGTCAGATGTCATAACAGTGGACAATAGCTGATTAAAAATAAGCAACACATGTAAACAAACTCTTACAGAATGAGTGTTCTTAAAATATCCCCCAGAAGCACAAAAAAAATATGCACACATAAAATGGCCTAATGTTAAATGCCACACATAAACTGGTAAAACAATTAAAGGCATACAGTTCAGCCCACCTATAATTTTCTGAAATAACTGAAAGAAAGAACGAACAAACCTTCAGGGAACAAAAAAAGCACATACTTCAAACTCAGTTCCTGGACTCTACCAACTACAGAAATGCTGAAGAAGAGGGTTTCTGTGTATTTATAACTGGTGTCAACTTGATGCATGTGTAATGAGGAGACAATACATACGCTTTTCTACATAACCACTAAATCTAATGAAAGTGTACAAAGAAAATAATTACAGCACGAATACAGTATGACAATCATATAAAATGCAAATTATTCACAGAAACAGCTCAAAACATAGCTACACTTACTGGATCTCCTTTGTCCCCTTTCTCAGAAGGCTCTCCCTATGGAAACATAGGGAAGAGGTTAACACAGGTTTATTTCAAGTGGTAAGTAGAATCATAGAATCATAGAATCCTTTAGGTTGGAAGAGACCTTTAAGACCATCAAGTCCAACCATTAGTATGTATGTCCCGTTTTGGTGGAGAATGCTTGAAAAATGTTGGGTTTTTTTTTAAACCAACATAAAATGTAAGTATATGGAATCCGAAGGTTTACTTGAAGGATGTTGTTGATTTAATGACAAAACCATGGCATGTGTGACTCTTTCAAGCAGAAGCAGCAGGGAAGGTCAGGAACATGAACTAAAAAGAGTGATGATGCATACAAATCTGATAAATTCTATAAAACAAGTGCTTTATAACACACAAAATCATGAATCTGTCCTATCAACAGAGTAAAAAAGTTTCTGCCTCCATGAAAAGAGTTTATACACAAGGATATAACCAAATAAACACACTGGAAGGTTAACAGCTGTATAGCAAGAGGTCTGTTATTCTGTGGATAAAGAACTGGATACGTCACATGTTCTTAGAAAAAAAACAAAACAAAACAAACAAAACACATCTATTCCCCAAATCTTTCTGGACAATTTAAGCTTAATCTAAAATATATTAAATTAGGAAGTTTATTTATAAATTTTAATAATTTAAAGACTCCTGTTTATTTATATAGATACCAAAGATCACATTTGTAACTTGAAGAAGTATGAACAACATCTCATTTGTAAGGAAATCACTGGTCCTAAACTTATATAAACGTAATTTTAAACCAGCATTCAGTAAAAGTCTGAATGTGTTTAAAGTTAAGGATTTAGTGAGCTGTTGGTACAGGGAAATTTACTTCCGTACATAAATACATTCTCATGAAGTGGCTTGAGGAAATTACTAAGGATATTCAGAGACTGACAGCTTTTCCTATGCCCAATATATTTTCTTGATCCTGAGCATGTTTTCCAAGATTTGATTCATAAGCATTACAATCCAGCCAGCTTTTAGTATCATACACATGCACAGAAGTTAGGAATTCATTTACCTTTTCTCCTTTTGTGCCAGCCATTCCCAATTCTCCTTTTTCACCCTTTTAACAAAATAAATTATATTTAAAGCCTTTCCTATTATAACAAATGCAAATAAACTCTTCCTTATACTGTATTTTTTTTTTCTATGCAGGGTACTAAATCTTACAATTTTATTGCAATGAAAATCTGAGATTAAACATCTGCAAATCGAGTTAAACAACTCTTCTGTAGCATGTTTCTCAACAAAAAATGTTGCCAATCTTGTGACATATCCAGAGCACTTGTATCTTTTCTCTCAAGTTTAAAAGGCATCCAAGTGTTAAAAATTCATTTGACTGTTTAAATAGGACAGATGCCCACAAACATTACAGTGTTACATAGTGGATTCAGAATTTGACCTCCATATAATTTTTAAGGGCTGACTACAAGTATTTTTGTTATAGCAAGTCTCATCATTAAAAAAATTTACTTTAAATGTTCATGCTGTACTACTAAAAATATTTTCTGAATTTCAGCTTTTAGAGTCTTTTCCCCCAACCATCAGGCCAGCTCATTTGATCTCTCCTTAGACAGTGTTACAGAAGCCACACAGTTCTTCCTATCTTTTCCCTTTCTGGTTATCATATATTGGAGAAGAAATGCTTAAGTGCTCTGTCTGCAGGACAGCACGATAAGCTGGACATGAGACTATACAGATCAAAGAGCCAGTCAGATCTAAAATCTATTCCTTCAAAAATCATTGTGATAAATCAAAGATACTGTGTTAAGGGTGGCAGAGACAGGTTATATAGGCATTTTGAAATTTCTCCGAACTAATCCAAAATGCTTACAATGTCTCCCTTCTGGCCTTTGGGTCCAGGGGTCCCAAGTAATGCTGAGAGTCTTGTATCACTCTGAGAAGAAATATCACCACAAAGATCAGAGAACAGCACATTTCACCATTAATAACTTATTTACCATAACAGTGTTATATAATTTGCCGGTATGTAAATGCCTATGCAGTACATCTTAGTAATGTATTGCAGCAACACATCCTTTGTCATGCATTCAGACTCCAGTCAGACTAGCAGAAGATGAACATAAGCATAAAAAGGAAACCTCCACGTTGACTATTGCTACGCAAACCCCTGATTTCTTTTTCTTGACTCAATACAAACCCCATGTTTTTATGCTTGTTATTACAGTACATTTCTCAAGTATGTCAGAAAAGAACAATAAAGGTCACCTCTCTCCTATGACAAAAACACAAGCTTTTTACTTCTGAGCAGCATGAAATGTAAAACAGAACTAATTCAAGTCTGCTACAGTAGTGAGACAGAAGGAGCAGGAGTGAACACTCTGGTCCTCAAAGAAAACAGATAGATTTAAGGACCTGGGTTTCAGGTTGCATATTTGCTCAGGTACTACTGCACCACATCGATTTACTCTTTTGTACAAAGTAGACACAAGAAAACACAAAGCAAATGGTTTCCCCTTCACAAAGCCAGGCTCATATTATCTAAAGGGAACATGTTTTCTTTTAATGACAATGGAAAAGAAGCAACAAAACCAATGACCATGAAAAATAAGCTTGTCTGGACCCAAGGAGTCCAAGTCCTAGAACATCTACCCCGGGGCTGAATGGGAACCCTGCACAAGCCAACTCCCCTTGCCACGTTCCAGTTTCTGTGTCTCTAAAATAAGAAAACATCATAATGAATACAAGTGCCATTTATACTCCGTCAGTGTTTTCAGAGGTTGATAAGTGAATATAATCTGAATAAAATTCATAATTATTGTATAAATGCTAATGTCCTGAAGGATCTTCTTCAGTGTTTAGAATTCATAACACTGTTACTACCCTAATTATCAAAGTCAGTTCCAGAGCAAGAGTCAGATACCTGAAGGAGGGAATCTGCATAGTGCCGAGAAGTCGATGACTACCACTTAACTGAGAACAATTTAGGTGTCTATTATGAATATACTATGAGTTATGATTTATTTTGAGTTATGCCTTTCTCTTGCACACATGGAGTCAGAAAAAGGTATTAGATCAAATAATTACTTTTATGCTCTTGGCATATTTGTAGGTAATCTGCTTTTTAATAAAATATCTAAGTAAAATATGCAAAAAAACCCCTTAGAAAAGTAATAATGAATTATTCATGAATAACCTATAATTATTATGAATTATAATGATTTTGAAATATTGTCTGAGCAGGTTGTGATGTAGTTTAAATTGCTTTGTATTAAGTTTTTGCTTTTACCTTTACATGTTGGAGAATATTTTAGATTGAACAAATCAGTATGACCTTTCCAAAGATATTTAGAAGCAGGTTTGACTGAAGTGACCTTATATCTATGTATAGAAAACTGCTAGGTAAGAAAAGAAGAAAGAGGTCTTGAAAGCCCATGCAGAGGATGGTAACAGAGACCTCAGAAAGTATAAACACAAATCACAAGGCATCATTACAAATCCCTGAATGAATGTAACCTAAAGAGCAGGGCAGAACCAGTGTCTTAGCATAACTAAGAGAACAAACTGCAGAGCATGCTCAGAGCACCTCATTTACACCAAAGGCACAAAAGGCATAACAAGAAGGAAAAGGAAAATTTTCCACACCTTGCAAGAAGAAGCACAAAGAAAGAACAATGAGAGAAGAAACACTGAAGCACTGTCTCCCAGCCCATTAAGGATCAATCCTCAGCAGGTTCCCCTCACCTTTGTTAAGGAAAGACTGCTGATATTGGTTTGCCATTCAGTACAATTTGCTGCTGCAATCAGCAGTGGTATTTATAGTGCTATATTTCAGTTTATATACATGGATCAAGTAAATTATGCTTTTAAAGACACGTACTCCAGCCTCTTTACATGACACTGTGATTGACACTGAGCCAGAAATAGTCTTGTTGCAACAAATTATTTAAAACCATTGTGCAATTACAACTACTTATTCATACCATACAAAAATCAGAAGATTATCAAATAATCTGCTAAGAAACAGAGAAAACATAGAGAACAAAGACATTATTAATTATGATGGGTCTTAAGATCCCTCTCACTGATCCCTCACATTTCTTATTGGTAGCTTTTCATGATTCCTAGAAACACCAATGTAAAGAAGCCAGGATATCTAATATCTCCAGGAAAAAAAGATATTAAAATCTCCATAGCAACAAAATGTGGTCAATTTGAATACTTTAAAAAACTCAACCAGACAAACAAACTGAGAGAAGACCTTGTGAGATCATTGAGAACATGCATAAAATGTTGGAAAAATGACAAGACTGTTTCCTGTGGTGTAAGACATTTCAAAAACCTCAGAATATCACTGAAATATCATCCTACAAATGCAAATGATTGAGGTACACTGCAAATTATACACTGGAACATGGAAGAATGCTTGGTACCTTCAAGGGACAGTGAACCACTCATCACATTACACAATAGTGTGGGGAAAAAAAAGAAAGTAGCTGGTGCATACATCTGCCTAAATGAATAATCCATTGCAAAGCAGACAAGCTGTCCTTGTTTTTGATGACCTCTTTGTCTTTTCCTTCATGGGAATATCCTATTCCCATCATAAAATGTCTAGAAACTAATACATCTGCTGTAACAGTTGGAGACTTAAGTTGACCAGGAATATCATAACATGTAGCTACAGAAAGTTTGCATAGAACTGCTACCTGAATCAGAAAGCCATCTCCTCTGTCATCTCAAACCAAACAGCAATTCCTTGCTGAACAGTTAACTGCTCATGACAAAGTCATTCAAATCTTCAAGCTAGACAGCTGACTGAGGGAGAAAGTTGCTATGCTCTGTGGGACTTAAAAGATGATTAACTTATAAACACAGGGCAGCTGGTCTACATTTTTTTTCCAGAATATCATTAATTAAGAAATATAAGACACCTTAGGAACTCTTAGAGCCTTAAAACAATAAGAAAAATGGTTTTTGGAAATAGATGCTTGCCAGTTCCTGAAGATCACCACCTTTTGTATTTCCTCC
>NW_008618079.1:61409-102267 GCF_000691845.1 Merops nubicus
AACCTTAAAGAGACTATCAGGGTAAGAGAGATTAATAGTCCAGAGGTGGGGAATGAGTTTAAATAAATATGGTATTGGTAGAGGAAACAGGGCTGTTATCATCAAAAGTGGTCTTTGGCAGGAAAAAGAAACCAGTAAAGAAAGCAAAAGGTACAAACCCAAAATATAGAAAACTTTAACACAGACATATGAAACGACAACCCCAAACCAGAAACCAAATCTCCAGGTATGGAAATGTTCCTATTCAGGAGAGCATATAAAACTAAGCTTAATTCCTAATGCATGTTCTAGGGAGATATACTGATTTGGAATGGATTAGACCAGAAATATCAGAAAATTCACTGCAGTGCTAAAAGCAACTGGAAAGATATGTCTGACATAAATTTTGCTCCAGAATCCCTATTAAAAAAAAAAAAAAAAAAAAAGACTTTTGTACTCATCTCGGCATGTTACATAAGAGAAATATCCTGAATTCACCTACTCTTTATAGTTAACCATTTTAATATTAAAAGAAATTGATGTCTTCCAGGTTTGACCTACATTACTTAAGCTGTGATACACATAAGTAACCTTTGTATTAAGAAGATATTCCTGTAATAGTGCTCCATCAGTCTTTGAATGAAACACAAATGACAAAAGTTTTAATGACAAAAGTTATATACGGACTTTGGTATTAATTAATAAAACTTGTGTGGTCTTTGAATTTACAATTCCTTACACTGGCAGACACTACCACCGCTTAAATAATTTGCAAAACCTAGGTAAGAATTTAAAAGCTCTGTAACATGGAACACTTTTCTATGAACTGTTTGTAGCTGCAGGAGATACTATAATTAAGACAATTTTTTTTTCCCCCTATAATAGAAATATCAGGACAATTTCCATAGAACTCTAGCAGGTCTTTTAAAATTATACCTCCTTGTCTTTATATTCTACTTTTAGGATCACAACAGAGTAGGTCAAGAAAGATGAAAGAAGAAATGTCAAGTATGGTTTAGAGCACTTAGGTTTAGAAATGTGGACCTGGTACTTTAGACTAACTTTAGCTAGGTGGTCCACCCACTTCCTTTTTGAGTTAGACCATGCAAAAATATGTGAGTAGCAGATGGATGTAAGACACGTGGCAGAAGCATATATGCCACAATAGGTATGTGACTAGAGTGTGGACTGTGCCTGCACAGGGATGCAGAAAGGGACAGGGAAGGATCTACCTTTTGAATTAATTTGGAATGTGGTTTGCAATTCTACCTTAGATACCTCTTAGTCATAAACATATACACACAGAGACACTACATAAAATCTCCATACCTCATTATAATGCTTGTTCAATGAATCTAGAATTCCTTTCAGCCCAGAAGGACCCTAAAAGGAAAAAGCATAATTTAATTTAACTAATGTTATGTTCACATACCTGTGTTCAAAAAGCAGTAGTCATGTAAAATGGTTTAGGTTTTTATTTGACTATACAGTATATTATTTTCTGTAAGTTCATATTTATTGGTTTTTTTCAGGCACAGAGGAGAAGGATAGACAGTTTCTAAATCCCTTAGTTTCAAAACCTGGCAACTACTTTTGGAGTGAATTGGTCTGTTAGAGTAAGCAGAGGTGACATCCATGTCAATTTTAGTATGAATCACTTCTGGTATGAGCAGCATCTTAGTTCTGCAGCTCTTTAAAACTCTTTCCACTAACTCAAAGCACAAATTTTGATGTAGGAGCAGCAACTAGTGTGAGTAAACAGCTACATTTTTCACCTAGAGGGTACAGGAAGTGAAATTGAGAAATGCTAGAATTCTCCAGAAGACTAACTTGCTAGTTTTAATAATATTGCAAGTTTATACTTGCACACCTTTCATCAAGAATTTCAACAATGGAGAAGGCATTTCCTACAGAAATGCAGGCTCAGGGTAGAGTGATTAAAAACCATATGGCTGGGCAAATATGAAATAGTTTTAGACATAATCTGTCATAAACTAGCCTTTAATGAGATTTTTAAGTGCTGTAAATCAGGGCAGAACACAAAAAGTTCAGTCAAGATTTTATGAACTAAAACTCAGTTAAATTTACAAATTAGCATAGTTCTCTTTTTAAGTTGAAATTTTCACATCATGTCGTATAAACTACAGCCACCCATGATGGCTAAAAGAAACATCTGAATACATGAAGAAGATTAAAATATACCCAGTTCAGTCACTTGGTCTGAATGATCTGCATTTAACAGAGTGAGGGCACAAAGGCAACTCTCCTCCTCTGGGCCTTTTTGTAATTACAGACAAATTACCCTCTGCAGCTTTTGTGTTAGTGAGGAAAATGCAGCTGGCATCCCTGCACCCTAAAAACTGCTTTAGGAAAGTGAATTCTATTTGGTTTTGAAAAATGTTTTTCCTCAAAAGAACTGGAGGTTGTTTAGGAGTCAGAGACACTATGTCAGAGATCAGTCAGAGTTTTTATCACACATTTTGGTTTTGTATAAGGTCTTTATTAGTTGTTTTATGCGCACTGTTTTTATACATAAATCACACAACAGAAATATTCTGGTGTTATGCATTCTAACAAGAGAACGGCTTTCTACACTTGCAGAATAGGAATCTATTGAAAACTTCTCCAATTTTCATGCTAAAGGACCTGTAAAACTACTACAGAAAGTCAGGGATCAAAATCACTTCTCAACCAAGATACAAACTGGTCAAGATGAAAATACTACTGTTTACTACTGGTTCACACTTTCATAACAAGAACTGCTGTCAAGAAAATTCATAGCAGTGCAGCAGCAAGATTCCAAAGTATTCCTAGAAAAACTGAAAAACTTTCTATCTACTGATTTTAGCTAGGGTTCCATAGCAAATACTGAAATGCCATGTATTCTGGGTCAATACAAGTTAAAGAACCAGTTACTATGTTTTTTCAAGGAGGAATTCAATGGTTTACTACTTCAGAGTTGCTGCTGCATAAACCGTCAAGCAATTCAGGGAAAAACCTGATGAGAGGAACAACAATGATTTTGTCATAAGTGGCATTTCTCATATCTGATAATTTCAAATGTGTACAGAAGATGCTAATTTCCCTCAGTATCTATTGGTTCCTACGTAATCAAATTTTTAAGTGTTTTGACAGAGCATTTAAATGAGGTAAGTCATGTTTTGTATTCTGACAGCAAAACCTTCTCTGGTACGAGATATCTGCTCTGCAGGAGTGCAGAATCACAAAAAATTACAAAGTTTTCCCACATGCAGAAGACCATTCTGTGAAACTCTGATGGCTTTCCTTACCATTAAAGGTACTTCTCTTCAGATACTTAACTTCAAAAAGATGAGAAACAGAACCATGACTTTGATTAACCAGACAGACTACTTCCTTGAGGAAAAAAAATTCAATCTGATGGAAACTAGCTAATCAAAGAGAGGCAATCACAAATTCCCCTTGGAGTATGAAGGTATAAAAACCTAGGAAGATAGTAAAGCCAAATTAAGGTCAATCAGGCAAAAGCTAATAAGTCTGATGGAGAAATTATTGAGACCTGGCAGAACATTATTGTGGCATACCAAAACAAGACAGGAGTGTTCTGAAACATTGTCACTAAATTATGAAATATGCATCTATGTATTTTACTGTGATGACATTGTTACAGAAAGATGTACTTGACTAAGATGCTTATTCAACTATGATTTCTGAAGTTAATGGCAGAATTTTTACTTTAATATCCATACTAAAGATGGGCACTCCAGACATAACCTCAAAAAACCCCAGAACTGTCTCGTCACTAAGGCAATCAAGTGGAACTTAAAGTATCTTTCTTCCCTTCCACACCCTTTCTCTCCACTAATACAGCTGCATAATCCACTCTGAAGTCTCTACAGACAAAAAAAAAAAAAGAACTACTAATATTGGTTTGCAAGTGGAGAAGAAATTAGATTAATAGGAGTCAGTATTATTGTATGGGCATTTTCTATCTTTTGAATGAGAATTTTTCACATCTACCACTTTGAAGCTCACTTGAGTAGGGTTTCCTTTTCTTTTTTAGTATCAAGTTGTGTAATTGAGAGAAGTGAAGTGCACAGAGTACAGTTATATGAGTAACAAAAGATCTCAAAATGGGTCCTGATTGTTTTCCAAAATTACAAACAGGTTTCAGATGTTATTTCTATAGTCAAGGCAGAAATAGAAACACAGGTGCTTAAAAGGAAATAGCTCCAAACTGTGAAATTGCTGGGGTTTATAACATTTTTCTCCCTTAACTTTCATAGTTTGTCTGCATTTCTGTAAAGTTGAGACTGCTGAAAAAGTCTACCCAATCTCACAGTCCATGCAGTAAAACGTGTAACAAGTAAATTGCACTGGTTGCATCTCAAGGCCATTTTGGAGAACACAGCACTGCAAGTGACTCAGTGTAATCACTTTATCCATCTATTTATGATCTGTGCCCACCCATTAAAATAAAATACTGGTTTTCTGATTACTATTATGTAAAAAATCGTGAAACTCATTGGTGCAGATACACAATATTGTATAATTATTCCAAGAGCAAATGGAAAGAATGATGAAGGCCTGATGTCTCCCACAATAGAATGCATTAAATAAACTATATTTGGATATGGATTTTAAAAACTTAAATGCACAGAAACAAGCAATATAACCAACCCTTGCCAGCTATTCCTGTCCTACAACGTAAGCATTTTCAATATTCTAAAAAGCAGCTGAAAGACCAGGAATAACAGAAATGTTACTGACAATTTTCACTTATCATTGCTTTAATTTTCTGTTTATTGTAATTAACTGATAACATTCATTCACTTTCAAATATTGGTAGAGGAATGACAGTATTTCCTGAGGCAGAGGAAATGAGATTTCCAAGGCAAACTGCTGGCTACTTAAGATAACTAGCTTGGTGGCACTGACATACATAGGGAATAACAAGAGATCAAAAGTGTACAAAATTAAATGAAGAAATTCAAGTAGTGTGAACTTTTCCACTGCCTCATATTCAACACAAACAAAAATGAAATCTTATTTTAATTTAAGACTTTAAGGAGTAACACAATGTTAATCTTCCCAGCAAGAACATTGGTGAAGATAAAAGATATGAAATTCAGTCCCTTGCAAGGGGAAATGATGAACTGAATGATGAGCTTCAAGGGGTATAGCAATTGTGAAACAAATCTATTCTGGTTACAAATAACTTTGGACATGTTGGTGGAAAACAGCAGGTTTAAGAGGATGTATAATTGTGATTGCAGTTTACTAAGTTTTTTTTTTTCCTACCCGTGACACTGACAGCTTCTTGGACAAGACAGCTTGGCCAAATTAGTCAGTCCTCATGTTTCCTACCTTTAAAAACCATATAAGCACTTCCCTTCTGCCAAACAGCAACACTGGGCAGAAATCATACTCAGACTCACCCCAGAGAATGAGGCTATACTCATGGAAGTCTGTAGCACAACTCTAGCTTGGCAGTCTTTTATTTTTAAAAACAGTCTGATGTCCCAATAAAACGGGAACTATTCAGAAACAGAATTCCTTCAGTCATAACAGTTCCACTAGAGACAGAAGAAACTGGGACGGAGAACTTGAAGTTAACCCTTAACAAAGTAAACAAGTAAAGCTCCTTTTTCTTTTCTCTAGCCTAGCATTTTCTAAACTAGAAATACCTGTTTGCTGATTCTTGTAGAAGTAACTCTACCCAAAACCAAGCAGGTAGTAATTCTACAACCCAAGACCATAAAGCATCTTGCCTAAATGAGGGCTGCAGTACTGGGCCTGTACATCCTGAGATCAACAGCACATAAATACTAAGTTCAGACACCTTTGACACATTTGCTTGAAAATTAAAAAAATACGGTGTGTGAACTAGAAAGCCAATGCATTATATGCATGCAAAATAAGCTATGGTCTGCTTGTAATCCCTTCTGCATTGCTAAGTGCTGCAGATATTTTGGTTAGAAGCTAGGGCAGATGAAAGCTATCAGTTCAGTTCTGCAGTCAGACCAAAATGCTGTACTTACAACCTCACAGTATCCTACTATCATAGCTTTTTTGTTTGTTTCATAAAATTGGTGTTTCAGTTTCTGTGATAGCAGCATGTGAAAGAGACGTATCTTTTTCAGAAGACTTTAGAAGAAAATGCATTCAAGAAAATGCACGAAATACATTTGAAGAGTACAGAGATTTTTGATTTCACAATCATAATTTTCAGAACGCTTCTCAGAATGAAATGAATAGTGTATTTAACAGAAGCTTTAACCTGCTCTCTAGACTCTTACAAATGTGGGAAGAGATCAAAAAGCACTAGAGGGAGCTGCTGTTCTACTTAACTCACTCAGATTCCATGTTTTTAGCATAAATTTTCAGCCACTGGAGTGAGACAAGTGTGAGCACACATCTCAGCTCTCCAGTACTGAAATAACAGAACAATACTTAAAGCCAGCATCAGACAGTAAGGATGCAAACCATGAATTCTGAACCACAAGGGAGTAACAGAACACTTTAAAAGTCCATAATATTTAATAAACTTTAAAAAAAATACCTGAAGGAGGATCATCTGGGTAGGCTTATAGAAATATTTTTTTATAGCCCATCAGTAAAAACCCTCATTGACTGCTTGTATTTTGTGGGCACAGGTCCAGATCCAAAATGAAAAAATGACATAAAAGGAAAGATGAGGGAAAAAATACACTAAAGAAAGGATACCTGGAAGAAGTTGCATAGAGAGTGGCACTTTAACTGAATAGTTTTGTCACCATCTGCCAATCAACCTATATTTCTGACACATACATGTTTTTATCCAAAGATGTGCAGATGATGTTAAGGGACTAGAAACTCACTAACAACATCAATTTTACTGGAAAAAAAAAAAAAACTCCCCAGAAAATGGGGAGGAGGGAGAGAAGATGAGGATGCTGTCATTATTATTTTAATTAACCAAAACTCACACCACTCAGTTGTGTCCAATTTAAAGCCCTTCCAAGTGTTTAGAATGTGGTCTCATAATCCTTCCCTGAACAAACTTTTTAGGACTGCCCTGTATAACAAATCCCCCAAGTATTCTATCATATTCACCAACTTCTTCCTCAAGGAGGCGGAACTTTCCTTCTCACAGTGTTTTGTTTTTTTTGTTGGTGTTTTATTTTTTTTCCCATTACTGAATACCTGGCTAACTGAACACCTTAATATAAGTAAATATTAAGTAAATAAATAAACTAGGTAAACTTACAAATTTCAGATATATAGTATTTGAACCCTACCAATTAATGGCAATCTCCTTTTTCTCAGATAAAAGTTTCATATTCTTTTGAAACATCAACCAAACACACCAAACTTACTCTTGCTCTAGAGCCTAATTTTCACATGTTAAGTCAATCTTTTAAGCATTTTGCACCCTGTATATACCAAACTCCACTCTGTTTGCACTTTGGAAAGGCCAAAGGCCAACAACATATCTATGTGGATGAAGAAGTTGTCACTACTACTAGATGAGAAGGGGTAACCAAAAGCAAAATACAGCAAAATTTGATATGGTCTGAGCCTTGAAAAAGAGAGGAGAAATGATGGGTCAGGTTAAAGTCTTTCTGGTATGTACAAGTTGTAGCACTTTAAACATGGGGATACTGCCAATGCGCATTAGCAGGCATTCGCTTTTAGAGTATGCTTTTTATATGTATTATGTTCCCAGTCTCAGAAGAGGAACACAAGATGCTGGTGTAGCTGTCTCCAATGTAAGGATTGCATCAAGATAGCTATATGAGAAAAAAAAACTTTTTAGCCAATATTTAGGCCACACCTGCTTGAGTAGTGTTTTTCTGATACATAGTGCTAGACAACCATACTCATAGAGAGCTCCTTGTATGGATGCTGCCACGCTGATAGAGCTTTCTGTTTGCTGTAAGAAAATCTGAAATTTGTCTCAGTAATAAAAGTGCAATTTAGCTTCCACTCAAGATTTCTGGTATGTCTGTCAAGAATCATACATCTTCACAAGCCTGACCTGCTGGCAAATCTATGATGGCAGAAATCTATAACGGAGAAACAGCTTTTCACTGGATCACAAAAAGCTAAGTAGATTAGGTCTAGCATTGACCTCTGCCATGGTTTGCTTTGCTTTTCTTTTAAAGGTCATTTTTGGCATTTATATTAAGATTCTCCATGACTCCTTTTCTCTGTTTGGACTCCCACAGCCTGCAGTACTGCTGCAGCACTAGGAAGCCTACACTGTACAAAACACTCAAATAAGCAGGGCTTCAATGTGACTATATGCAGGGCAGAAGCGGCATAGACTTTTAACTGTTTTATGCAGGATAAATGAACTCCGTCGTCAGCTCCTCCTTCTAAACGTATTGCACAGAAAAAGGGGAGAAAATATTTATAAAATTCATGCAGTCTTGTTTTTTAGATAAGTGTAAATGACATCTATTTCATTTTACTGTATTTCATGCAGTAGTGCATTATTCTCTTCTACACAAATAAGGCGAGTTTTCCCTTGCAGTGAGGTTGTAGGATATGAAACAGATGTTCTAACACAAACTACTGGCCTTTACCTATTTCAGCTAAACAGAAAGAGAAATTATGAAATCATTGTTTGCTATTAAGAATGTAGTAAAGCAGTAGAAGTTTACTTAACCCACAAATAGATGTTTTGTATTCGTACATGACAGCATTATTTCAACACAATATATAGGGAATTTTATAAATATGACCAAGTCTTCCTCTACCAAAGGAAGGCCGCCTTCATTCCAGACTAATATACATCCATGTCTGACTTCAAATTTGAAATCATGTATCACTTTAAAAAAAAAAAAAAAAATAAAGCCTAAACCTCTTAGATCTGAGCCAAATGCTTTCATTCTTTATATTACAAATCCTTTCATAGAGTCATGTATTTCTTAATCGTTTTAATTCTTCTGTAAACTCATTTGAACTACAGCTGAGTGCTCATTCCAGTGCTGGGTATAATCCTCCCCACCATTCAGCCACTTGGCACACGCTTCACACAGTCCTTCATCTTTCAAATTACCCCTCTGAGACAGAAATTATCCCATCTTCTACAGAGCATCACGCATTTTGCAAAGTGAATGAATGCACAGTATTCACATTTAGCTTACATGGCCAGTCCTTCTTTGAAATGCCAGACAATGTCTGCTTCCTCTGCTGAAGCCTGCATCTTGTTCTTTCCCTCCTGCAGAGTCCCTCAAGTTTGTGGACCCAGTCCTTTTATCTTTGCTGTATCAAATGCTAGCAATAGTAGCTCTTTGAAACAGCAGAGTAAACACGGATCAATTGTTTCCAACTGTAATTATGGTCAGGTAACCTGCTATACAAATGGTAACAAAATTCCAGGATGCAGTGATAATTTCACATTCCCCTTGTTAGGTACTCACAGGAGGCCCTGGTGGTCCTGGTTTTCCTGGGAGGCCTGGCTTGCCTCGTCTTCCCTAGAAATAAAAAAAGGACAATAGATATTTATAAATCTAGTTGCCGTGCTTATTAGCAAAAAATTCAAAAATTATCCAAAACGAATATCCTGTATCAACCACTACAATACTATCTAATTTGAGTACTCTTAGGATTGTTTTTAATAATTATAAGAAATTATATTTGCATTACTAACATTTACTATCAAATTTTGAAGCTATGTCTCAAATATGAGTGCAAATTAATAGGGCTATAAACACAGCATCTTGATGAGATGCGAAGAGATTATATTTTATCTTAACATACCAGAGCTTGGGCTGTTAAACCGTGCTGTACTGGTCACCCTGACTCATACAGTGAATACATATGTGCAACATAACCCAACTAACAAACACCCATACTCTTCTTCTCCAGGATGTGGTAACAAGCAGAAAAGTCAGAGATTTATTTGCAAAACAATTTCACCTTCCTTATGCAATTACTACGATCTGTGTATACAACGCATATGGAAAATAATTAGCATTAAAACTTAAGGTCCATAAAAGTCTACTTAACAGGAGACTTTCCAGTCAAAATCTTAAAAATCATGCACACATAACAATTACAATTTTTTAGTACAGAGCTCAACTGAACAACTGCTGTTTTCACATATGCTTTTTTTTAAGGAAGATCAACATAAAAATGGAAGTAATTTACATCTTTATTGCCAAGCTGAAAACTGATGCACAATTTTTAGAAAAAACAGCTCAGAACACTAACATCTAGGTGCAATGGCAAAAAAAAAAAAATTAAAAATAGTAGTATGTTCATTAAGACTAAATTTTTCCCTTGCATATGGTAAATGTAAATTAACAAAAAAGTACTTGGGAGATGTCCTGGTGAAAACGTGGCTTAAGAAGTTTAAAAACGAACATGCATGCTGACAGCTCACAATTAACACATGGGGTACTTCTGTAAGCTATGGTCCCTACTTTTAAGCCTGTTTCTGTGTTTTATTAGATGATGATCTCACTCAAACTGCAGAAGTAATCTAAGGAACAAAAGTAAAATCTCAGCTTTGCTCTTTACAGGTGAGAGCCCTGATCTGTAGGAAAGCATTCTCATTCTCTGCCTTTCATTAATCCTGATCTATGCTGAGGAGAAACAAGAAGATGACAGTTAGGGTGGAAAATCCTTCTTCATCACACCCTGCAGCTTACCAGGGTAACCTCTTGCCAGGGACTCTCCTGAGAAGCAGGAGGTAGGAATTTGGAGCACTTCAAGTTGTAGAAAAAAAAAGGAACAAGGATTGTGGGGATGTGTTTCACTCACCACACTGTGCCTCATAACATGTATGCTGCCACCATGATTTTATGAGGGTCCTCAGTCAGTCAGTGTGCTTTAAGGGCAGTGTGAAAAAAACCCCACACCCAAGCATATTTGGAGTGCCAAATTCCTGGGTCTTAACCAGCTGAGACATATGTTATGTGCTGAGCTGCTTAATCCCACCAGCACTTGCACGTGCACGGCTACTGGGGCAGCTCAGGGTAAATTTGCAAAACCAAAATACAGTATATGTATATATACATAATATACATTCCTATACTGAGCTCAAGGCTAGACTGCCCCTTACCACCCACCCCCAGCACGTCCTCTCCTATATTGGTAACACTGTCCACAGAAGACACTGTTGGAAACACTGTCCCAGAGTTCCAGAGCTGGGAACTTATCCTGGCTAAGGATGACCCACAAAAAAGTAGAGTTGTATTTAACATTGATCAGTTCATTGATGAAGTTCACCGGGTAACCAAGTAGGCAACCCAACAGCCTGACAGAGGGCACAGTACCAGGAAAGGCACACAGGAAAAGGGAACTGCTGTTAGCTAGATCTAGACTTCTGACGGATCTCTACTTCAGAAATACAGATGAAAACTAATATTTCCTGAACAGTAAACTTTTCTTAGGAAGTATGAAAAACAGACTGAGAGGTAATGATGTAAGTAATAAACAAAGATAAACTGCTTCATACTTTTTAAATAGTCCTCTAAGTTATAATGAGCTATACTGTTGACTTCTTGAAGCACCTTCCTTTTCCTGTTTGGACTTATTTAAAGTATCCGGAGGATGACACTTAAAATCTCAGCAGTCTAAACAAAGTATCAAGGAAGTGTCCGTGGAAGAAGGCAGGGCTTTGACTGGCAGACACAACTGTGACAAGGTGTTAATTACACAGGAAAACATGGAATACGTTGGGAAGGCAACTTTATCTCTATTTACAAGATGAGCTAAAATATGATTTATGACATATTGAAAAGTCAAAACTTGACAGACTTTCAGAAGAATCAGTTCTAAAAAAAAGTTAAAACTGAGGCTAGTTATTATTCACTGTCATTTATTACCAGAACACCTACCCAGTGAAATATGGAAGAAAAGCTTGCCCTACTCTAATACTCTTGCCCTAAGCGTCTTCTAAACTGTCTAATATTTTAACACAGAAATATGTATAAGGCCACTACCCTTCAGCAATTCCTTTCACATATAGAGATTTAAATGTTAGGTATACACACAGCTCCACCTACTTGTCAGCACTCCTGCTTTTCTATGACTTCCCAGCATCAGTATGGAAAAAAAGTTAAAATAAATATAGTATAGAAAGAGTACAAGGGGAGAAAAGTAGTTTATGTTTTTGGTTAGGATAATTAAAATGATTAGAAAAATGTTTTTGACAAGTCTGTTATGGCATTGCCTTGAGCAGACCACAAGCCAGACTGTGACTAAATATTTACAGTTTGATTCAGAGTCTTCCTTTTGGCAAGAAAGAATTGAAAAAGTCTCAGTGTCTTCTCTGGTTCATAGAGTGGGTTTAGCAGACAACCACATTTCCCACCTCCTGCTCAGAAGCAGGTCTCAGCAGCCCCATGAGACTTGTACTTGCTGCTGTACTGCTGTGCATGGGGTGGGTACCTGGCACAGGAGGCCCATCACCTTTATGTAACTGAGTGCACTGAGCAAATATCGATGTTATAAAACTATTCAAATATAAATAAAGGTATCATCACATTCTTCCTTTAACTAAATAAAAAAAATGCAACACCACCTACACTAACTTAAGAAAGATAAATAGTGTCAAGAAGTTGCTAATGCTACTTAGAATAATATCTAAAGAAAGGGAAAAACAAAACAGTTGTTGGCTATTTCCTTTGTGCTGCATCCATTTCATGGGCAATCAATGTGATAAGTTTTCTAAATGTTGCTGATGTTGTATTGTGTCCCCTTGACTCATAAAATGCCTGCCCCCAACTAATTCAGTCAGCTACTTTCCTCTTTTCTATAGGACAAACTTCAGCTACGATACACACGCAAATCATTCAAACAACAACTGCTTGGTTACAGACAAAACCCATAAAATATTAAAAATAAAAGAAATTTGAAATTATATGCTTCAGCAAACCCTAGCTGAGTGCCTAGCTGAAATACATGGCCAACTGCACTCTTTATTCCTCTCTTCCTTTGCCCCTTCTGTTAATTGAAGTGACTTGAAGAGCTTTGCCTTACAGTGGATGGAAAGCTGTTCAGAAAAGATTCTGTGTATCCTTCCATAAACTTGTGCTCTGACTCTGACTGCTGTCCCTGGGCACCGCTGTAGGTCCAACACACAATGCAAGAATTCAAAGTCTACATTATAACTCCCTCCTATATCATGTTGCATTCATCTATATCTCTATATATCATCTACATATCTCTAACTATAGAAGAGTAAGATCGCTAATCCTAGTGTCTAAAAATAAGCTGTGGATTATTTTAGGATAAAACTGAGCAGAGTTATGTAGGCATGCTGACATGATTTATGGAATTAATAATTTAAAGAACCCACAATTGAGTACGAAGGGAAAAGTTCTTAGAATGAGCCTGTGCCAGTTTTCAAGGGAAACGCCTAATTAGTGGTTCCTAAAACACACCATCACATTTCAAAACAGGATCTAGTTCCAGAGAAAGTAGGAAGCTGGGCTTTAAAAGCTTAACCACTGTAGTTATTATGCAAGATTAATGAGGCTTATGTAACTCATTTGCCAAGATAAACTAAGATTCTCTCGAATAATCCTCAAAACCAGACTGCCAAAGGGACTGATGCACCCAAAACAGGAGGCAGGTGGAAAGCAAAGCCCCCTGTCTCAGTGTGCCCAATCCGCAGACACCCCACCAGCCCCTTGGGCACCTAAATGCAGCGATGCGAGTAGACCTCTGGGCAGTTAAAGGACTGTTTCTCCAGATGCCTAGAGTTACCACCAAGCAGTCAGTCGAGTCCTGGTGCCTATGTTAAATCAGAGGACAGAAAAGAGACTTTCCTTTGTCTCAGCCCTCTAAGCTGATACACCTAGTCCATGTAAAATTCCCAGCTTTCCCTCTGTGTCTGTAGTCACAACCTGGTGTTCCTGGCAGTTCACCTGGAGCTTGCAAAGCTCGAACCAACATTAACCCAGAAGAAATCCAGCCCAAAGCTGGTCACAGTCCTCTGCTCCACATTTTAACAGAAAAAACTTGTCAGACTGCCATTTTAGGGGAATAATGTCACATGGCAGTATCAGCAAGAAAGTCAGTTCAAGAGCTAATTGGAAACAGAAGATGAGAGCTAATCACAAAGGTCAGAGCAATGACCCATCCAACCCAGTTGCCCAACAGTGTGCACCTACCAACAAGCTGTGGGATGGGAGAAGGTTTTTCAGGATCCAAATCAATTATTTGACAGATCACAAAGTGAAAATTACAGATCTACAACAAATGCAGTCTGAACAGAATAAGTATTTTCCATCATGCACTTAGTAAAAAAAATGGTAATTTTTAAAGAAGGCTTTGATATTCAGCCACCTGACTGCACAACTGCTGTTAATAAGAGTTTTGTCATTAACTTGAGTAGTGTCACAATTGCACGAGGTGTATTTTTTTTTTTTTTTAAATCCTTAGAAATCCTATAGTATGGATACTCTCCTTCCTAAACTGTAAAACTATGTCACAGTCAATGAAACATTTTTAACTTCAGTAATACAGCGTTAGGACTTGAATGTACAATTCCTTCTTCAATCGTATTAACCTTGGCCTTGAGGATGCATCATGGTAACCAGTGTATGACAAATTAACCTCTGTATTACGTGTTAAGCCTGAATAAACTCACAGAAAATAAGGCCAGAAGGTAAGAAATTAAGCCATTTGCAGAAAACAAGCGAAAGTCTGTCCCTCATAATCCATTAAAGCCTTTCAAAGGAACGTGGCTCATGAAGAACAGAGCACACAGACCCTAATCCCATGTTCTGTGAGAGAAGTCACCAGGGAGCTCCTTGCTAATGCAGAAGCATTTCTGCACTCAACCTTCTCTTTCCAGTTTCAGGAATTATTTTCAATCAACTCCAGCTTTTTCATTTTAGTATTAATAAAATGCTACAAGGAAGTGCCTGGAAGGGCCATACTCTATAATGTTATTCAAGTGCATTTAACAAATGTCAAAAATGTCCTTAAACAGGCATAGCAGTGCCACAACCTATTTTGCCAAGAAATCCTACCAAAATCCATCACAATTTTTCAAGTGTATTCACAAAAGTGCATTTAAAATTCAAAATCACTTCTAGAAATATATTTAAACTACATTTAGTTATTTTATAATGAACATTTTAATTATGAGAAATAACTTACTATTCTGTCATGTTTTTATACCTTTTGCTAAGAGACATTAAAATAAATATCGATAGTAGAATGTTTGGAGGGGAACCTGAAAATCCAAAATGAGATTTTAAAACTGAAACAATTTGCTATTCCATTAAAAGTTAGACTTTAACTTCTTCAATGGGAAAGTTACAGAGACATTAAAAAATGGTATAACAATTTTCTAACTGACAAATCTGTCTTTGTAAATTACAACCTTTTTCATCCCATTTTTAAATGCCGAAGTAGAAAAAATATGATTTTTTTTTTTTTTTTTTTTTTTTTAATCTCTGATACCTTACTGGTTATTTACTTTGCTTTTAAGGTGGAGGAGACATTCTGGTAGAAAACCTGAAAATTATCTAACTCTTTTACATTAACCATTTTTAGGCTGTTAAGTACCTGAGTGAGGGAATGTACAGCACTCCAGCTTAAAGACAAAATCAGATCGGAGCTTTGCATACTTAAAATGAACTTACATCAAAGTCAAGAAGGACTAAGAAGATTAAAAGAGATTCCAAAACTCCAGAGCTGTAGCTGTGAAAAATACTGTTTGCACAGTGCCAGAAGCTTGATCTACTATGCAATAATTATCATTGCTCTGTAAAGCTTGTTTTACAATTGGTTGAGTACAACATTTACTCAGTGAACTAGAAAACAAATTATGTCAAAGAAATATTTAAGTTCCATAAACTGGATAAATGCAATCTGAATTTAAATTAATTTTGATGTCACTCTAAATAATTATGTTAAGAAAACCTAACAGTTCCCCGCCCATTTATTTACTTAGGAAGATTTTCCACTGTGTCATAATAATTTTACTCATGCTTGATTAGAAATACTTGTAATCTCAGAGAATAAACTGATTATTAACATAAGGTAAGTATTGCAATTTCACAAGGTCCCTCTAGACTTATAATTTCAGTGAAATCAATGCTGAAACACTAGATATGACAACTCAAAGAACGCAGTTATATGAGGTGTTTAATTTATTACTAAGATAATGCCAAACTAACTTCCTCTTAGGTGAAGTATTTGGTATTATAAACAAAACCACTGAAAATAAAGAAGTTTCAAAAAATCAAGACACCTGAAACTTCCCAAGGAACACAGAGTCAACAATATGGTTGTGGTCTAATAGAAAGCTTCATAAATATCTGAACTGAATTCATCACTGGAACTAAGGAAACCATGTTATGGTGAAAATAAGGTAGAGCCAGTTAAATAAAACCCACAGAATTGCCTGGGTTGGATGTGACCTCCTGAGATCATATAGTAGAAACTCCACCCTCAAGCAGCAGCAATTGTCCAGACCTGTGTCTTCCTGACTTTTGAGTATCTCCACAGATAGCGACTTCACAACCTCTCTGGGTAACCTGCATCAGTTTTTGGCCACCCTCACAATAAAAAAGTGTTTTGTTGTTTTCAGACAAAATTTCCCAATTTTTAATTTGTGCTCATTGCCTCTTCTCCTGTCACTGGCTACTGCTGAGGAGAATGTGTCTCCCTCTTCTCCATTCCCTCACATCAGTTATTTATACCCCTCCCACCCCAAGCTCTCTTTTCTCCAGGCTGAAGAGTCCCAGCTCTCTCAGCTTCTCCTCTAATGAAAGATGCTCCAGTCCCTTTAATCCACTTTATGGCCCTGTGTTAGTCCCACTTCAGAAAGTCCATGTGTTTCTTGACGTGGTCTCACAAGTGCTGTGCAGAGAGGAAGGATATCTCCCCTGACCTGCTGGCAATGCTCTTCCAAATACAGCCCAGGTTACTGTTGGCCTTTTTTTTTTGCCATGATGGTGCATTGCTGCCTCATGGTCTGCTTGTTTTTTAGCAGGTCCTCCTCCACAAAGCTTCTTCTCAGACACTTTCCTTCCAGTGTATTCTGACACCTGGGGTTATTCCTCCCTAGATGCAGGATTTTGTATTTCCTCTTGTTGAACTCCATGTAAGTCCTCTTGCCCCAGTTCTCTGCTACATTCTGCCCCATTGTCCAGGTTGTTAGTTATGATGCTGGACAATACCAGATTCAGTACTGAGCCCTGTGGTACACCACTAGTGACTTGTATCCAACTTGACTTTGTGCCACTGATTGCAACCCTCTGGGCCCAGTTGTTCATCTGGTTTTCAATCCACTTCACTGTCCGCTTATCCAACCTGTATTTTGTCAGCATGTCTATGAAGTGGATGAGATGAAGTAATGGGAGACAGTGTCAAAGGCTTTGCTAAAGTTAAGGTTAACAACATCCACTGCTCACCTCTCATTCAACAAGCTGGTCATCTCATCGTAGAAGGTAATGTAGTTGGTCAAGCACAATTTCTCTGTGACATCTCTTTATCAACAATGGTTGAGTTTGTAAGAAGCTGCAAGAACTACCCTTATCTTAATCTTACCAGGCAGCAGCAGGCACCTTCAGTTTCCTCAGAGGTTTCCCAGAACTGCCCAAATCCCCCCAAAAGTGCCAAGAAGTTCAAGAAGATCTCAAAATGATCTTAAAGAAGCTGAAACCGCTGCACAAATTGCTGTTGTTTTAGGTGTGTGCTGGGCCTGGCTCTTCTTTACCAACTGAGAATGAAAAATGACTATTTCTAGATTCCACAGTGTATCTGTCTGAGAAAGTTGTCTTGATGTTTCACATTAATTTTTGGAATTTCAGTGAATTTTTTGAATTCACTGAAATATTATATTAAAAAATTAAATAATTTTCAGGAAAAAAAAGAAGTATTGATAAAAAAATACCTCAAGCTCAAGAAAAATCTCTGCTACAAAGAAATAAAGCATTAATTTCCAAAACCTTTGGAATTGTACTTTGGAAATATAAATTTCACTTCGCTGCACTTAACAGGGTTAAGGAAGAGCCTAGAAAACTACATGCAGTCTGCAATTGTAAGTAGTAGAAATTTTTAAGAAAGTTTAGCAACGTAACAAAATTATTTGAAGACAGAAAATTCTCTACACTGGGAGCTGAAGGACCTTAGTTGAATTTTCACAAAAATAAATGGAATAGTGATATGATTACAGAGAAAGAAACTTTAAATCTCTCTTTAACATAAAGCAGACATTAAAATAACCCATTGTTGGAGGCTTAAACTACATGCCCAACTGTAAAATAAAAAGCACATTTTGAATTGTAAGATTGACAGGAAACATTGGAACAAAGAAGTCAAGACCTGTGAAGTCTCTGCTATTGGTGTCTTTCAGATGTAAACAGAGCATTTGTGAGAGAGATACTTAAGTGCAGAAACACTGAGAAAAATAATAAAGTCCTGCATAATCCAGGGAGCCAGAAAGATGGTGTAGTTGTCCAGTGTTGTTTAAATTCCACACAATGGTAGGTTAGCACCCAATCTTTCTATTTTTTTGTTGGCAAGTAATACTGGACCAGGGACTGAGTAACATCTATTTACCTCCTGAAGCTTCTGATGCAATTCTGAGCACTGGTGTAACAGTATCAAGTTGCTGTGGTAGTAACATGCTGCTCTGAATGCCTGAAGCCCTTATGAGGGACACTGAAAAATTACGTATGAATGTAGTGCCCACAGAATGTTCTAACATTTCTCATACGGGAATGAGGAAAAAAGAATGAGTATCTGTTTCTGCTGGCCCACTTCTCCCAGTGAACAGTTCTTAAAACAAAGGCTACTACTCAGCAAGGTCTCTGGTCTAACATAAACCATTTAACCAAAGGTAACAAAACTAAAAAAATTATATGAAGTCAACAGTAGAGCAAGGAGAAATACTGGCCCTTTGTAAGAACAGCAAAGGTCTGAGGACTCCTTGCACCCACAGGAAAACACAAGGCTGGCTAACACATATGAGTGGAAGTGGGTACCATGGCAAAAGGAGAAACATATGGGCAGTACATGCTCATACAAAATTCAACTAAGTTCACTTAAGATACCGTCACAACAAAGAGAAACTCTAAATGAGCATTGTACGTGTGTCAGGCTGGTTGAAGAGTCACATATAAGTTCACTCTGTGGATATGGCCAGAGTATCACGCAGGTACTACTTCTTCTGTTGTAACTGTTGGTTTCCTCTTCCCAGTAACACCCTAAATAAGGATGCACCATGTATGATGAATCGAGTATCTTTTGGTCTTGTAGAGCTACAGTAAATTCTAAGTAGTTTCTTTTGTGTAGATACAGAAGGATGGTACTAAACATGAAGCCAATTGCTTCACTTTAGCTCGCAACTCTGTTCCTCCTTTTCTATTGCTCTGCAAAGGAAACAAGCTATGTAAGTCTGAAGATTGTTATTTGTGCTACCCCATTGCTCATGAAGGTTGCTCTCTTCTCCTGCGTAAGCTAGCTATATGCAGAATGAGAAGACACAAAAAAAGGAGATGAGAGGAAAAGGTGTCACAGTACGTGAAGAAAGAACGGGAACTAAGGAGTTCACTCCTGTAAACATAACCAATGCACTTGCTAAATGCTAGACTGTTAATGTGTTTGTTTAGTAAGGAAAGAAATATTTATGTATTTTGTTACTAGAGCAGTATGAAAGAAATAATATGCATAAGAATACAATTTTTATTTACCATCACACTTGTTCTCCATGAGTGTACTACTTCAAATTTTCAGTAAAAGAGTCAAAAAACAGAGCATGCATCCTGATACAGGATCCTTTAACGCTGCACAGATCTAGTCAAAGAGCTTTCAGTGCTTTGTTTCTCTCATTCTGAATTATCTCCCTACAGTACATTTCTGTAAACATATCACATCAGTGTGTGCTGTTTTCTGCAAACTCTTTCGTCATTTGGGACATCTGGAAAGCATCCAGGCAGACCAACTTGGACAGAAGACATTTCACACACTTTTGTCATCAATTTCCATTGCTGACTTATTTGTGTACCAACATTTAAATGTGTGAGAACTTAAACTGCTCTTTGACGTAGGAGAAAGATCGTATCCCAGCACCATCATACAGTAGTAGTACATCAGATCACCAAGCCACAGAAAGCGACATATTTAGTATTTTAATAATCACATGTTGACCCAAATGATACCACATAACTCTGTCTACAGCATATCCGTTAGACAAAAGCTGTTACCACTTTATTTGAAATAATGCATTGACCTCTTTACTCTTGAAATAAACAACCCACAGTCATCAACTGATGCTGTGACGTTGTAAATTTGTGCTTGTAAGCCAATTTCACATGTTGTGAAAAACTTGTTACTTCATATAATTTGAAAAATTTGGAGGATCTGCTGTAAGTAGAACAGAGGAACATGACATCTATAATTAAATAAAAAGGAATATTTAATAGCCATTGGATGTGCTCTGTCCTGTTTATCATTAAACAGAGCAGAGATCTCGTTACAAACAGTATGTTATTGTGTAATTAAATGTATTGGAAATGCAAATGCACTTGGGATTTGAATTAAGACTGCAAACTGTGTTATTAATTCTTGGGTGGGGGCAGTGAGCAGAAAGAGTATTGTTGTGAACATCTCACTGGCAGAAAGATAAAGACAGATGTTGGGGCTCTACAGGCTGCTGTTCCCATTGTTTGGCTCAAGGCAACCCTATGCATGGCCAAGATTGTAAAACAATCAGTGCTCCTGTTTTTACAGAGATTGGAGAGAGACATCAGTTCAATTTTATGCGAGGATAAGAAGTTTCCATGATGAATTTCTCAACCCCCTGATTTCCACTGCAAAATGAAAAGAAAAAAGTATTTCCAGATTCATTTATCCACTGTTATATATAATACAGTGTAATAATTTTGAGTCTTTGCCTCAAAAAATTAAAAAGTTCAAAGAGTGATGTCTCTTAAGCACAGCCATATTTATAACTGTTCCTGAAGGAGAATTAATAAATTGTGTTTCTGCACATTCAATACTCCACAGAAAAATTCTCTGTAAAACTTAAATAATCTCAGCTTTCTTATTTTCACATTCAACTTAAGTGAAATTTACTACTATTTTTATAACTTGAAAACCAATATAAAACAGAGCTTTGGGGCCTACACACTATTACTCATTTTGTTCAATAACTGCTCTTCTGTTATTATTATTATTAATATTGGAAATATTAAACTGGCCTTTAATAATTCACTGTAGTTGACTAAGATCAATGATGAGTAATACTGAAGCTTTCCACTTCAGGTAATTTAACCGAGATACTAAATATCAAGTTGCCTAAACAAACCAAGAATTATTGAGAGATCCATCTTCAAACCTATAAACTGGGCACAGTTTAATTAATAAAAATAGTGAAAGTTTTGAGTCTGAATATATTCCCAAACTTTTAGGAGCAGACTAGATTATAAACTCTCAAAACTAAATTATTTCTTGCAAAATCACATTCATAAATATTTGTTATCTGTTCTACTGAACTACCAAATTCATTAAGTCAGAGAAACCAAAAACATGACACGGAGAATCCATCCAGTCAGTTACTTCATTATATTAAAATTCTGAATAACCAAAGATTTACTTCATGTCTCAGGCATAATCTCTTCCCCCACTTTATGTATCTCTCTTTTTTGTTCTGACACTTGCATAATGGCATGTACAACAAAACTTGTGTCACTAGTACTGTTTTCTGTTAATATTTTTGATAATAACTTTAATATTTTTGCATATCTTAGATGTACTAAGGCATGGTCTATCAGCAATAAAATGAAAGTTCCTGAACAATTTTAATATTCTTTCACTTAAAATTACAGCAGAAACATCTGTGCTGCCAGTCATTAAAACACTTTAGATGGTTGACATTGCTAAACCTCCTTTAACTGAGGAGAAATGTAAAATGTCAAAGCTCAGTTTGTTGTCAGCATACTTCATACTCAGCTGCTACCTTTCCATTTTTTATTAGTGCTTAGAAAGAAGTCACACATCAAGGTCAGTTAGCACACTCACCAGTTGTTCACCAAGTTTACTCACCCTTTGACCTTCTTTGCCAGGTGGGCCTTGTGGACCTTCCAGCCCTGGCAAGCCCTGAAAATACAAACATTAAACAAATATAACATTCAGTGTTATTTTCATCTTCTATTATTCTATAGAAGTAAGGCTAAGTCAAAGAGCCAGATGTCAAGACAAAGCATTTTTTTTTCTAATAATAAAATGAGGTTATTCATAATAACTTATTTCAGGACAATATCATATTCAGGAGTGAGAAAAAATGCAAAAAATAATTATTAATCACATTCCTCCATATAAAGGCTGGAAAAGAAGAGTTAAGTCAGCACTGCTTAAGCATAGGTATAATTAACTACGGTGTTATATGAAAAGTGATTTATCTTGTTAAGTTAGGGTGCCATAAGAAAAAAGAAAAATAAGCTATATTAAATGAATGACAACTTACTCTACAAATTCAAAGATAGGCACTGAAGGGGGAGGGGAAGGGAAGGGAGGGGAGGAGAAGGGGACTAAATATAGCAGAAGGCCTTATGCTCACTGCATTGTAAGAACCAGCCCTGTGCAGTTTCCTCCCTGTGCCTGGCACAGCTTTTCCAGACCCTTCACAGCCACGTCTCTCCCCCTCTCCCTTGACCAGGCACAGGAGCTGTGGGTGTTTTGAATATATCCTTGACTGTGAACCTTCCTTCTGACCTCAGTGCAAGGACCTCTGCAGTCACAGACATAATCACAGACTGCTCCTAATGCTTTGGAGCTCTGATTTTATGTCTGATTAATATATGATACAATCACAAAGCCTTTAAGCAACAGCTCTGTACTAAGAACAGGGCCCTCCCACATTTACTTCATGAGTCACCTTCAAATACAATTTTTTGAAAAAATATTACTTTAAGGAAGCTATCCAATTTCCATTATAGCAACAAGAAATATTTTCCAAGAAGGAGTTTCCAAGAAATAGTTTCCAGGTAATCAGCAAAGAGGACTGAAAAGTTCTACTTTCTATGATAATAATAAAAAAAAAAGTATTGAATACAGTATTGCATATTCTTACAGGTTATAACAAAATTAAAGAATTTGTTTGTTTTTTAAGATTTTTAAATATTAAAATATTAAATTCTTAACCATTTAAATTACTCAGACTCAGGTATTGCTTCAGCTTGAGTTATGTCTGATCAAATTCTGAACTTATTTAGAATCAATTACATATATTTATTGCCCCCCATAGAGTAAACAGGCACTCTGGGAATCATGTTTTTGAAAAGTGTTCAGATTTCCAGAAAGTAATTAAAATTTCATTTATGATCTACAATTCCAAAGATAAACTTGAGAAAGTAAGTGGGCATGCCAAAGCTCCCAGCTTATATAGCTTCAAGTGATGCTTTAAATTGATTAGCCTGAAGTCTGACTTCAACTTTAAACAAAAGTAGTCAGCCCAAGAGTTTTCCTATTGCTATCATTTCTCTATGTTCAAACACTGAAGCTAGAAGAGTACCTCAGACTGTATTTCACTATAGGATATTTCTCCTTTCACTTCAGTTTATAATGAATCAAGTCAAGGTTTAGGGTCTTTTAGAAAATTGATGCGCACCATTTCCATCTTTCCCCCAAAGTTTACAGAACCAGAATATGCATGACAATGTTGTGTTCAACAAATAAATCATGGTAGGTTAGTTACAGTGCAGTTATGTAGCTTATACATGCACAAAAGCAAAAAGCAGAATGTGAATGTGACCTCTGTAAACCTCCACTTCAAGGTAGATTGGAACTTGCAGAGGATTCTATCTGTCCAACTATTAGCAATATTCCACCTTTGTAGAGAAATTCTGGAAATTCAGGAAGAGGTTGAGTTTTGTTTTGTTAATATTTAATTTCTAGTGACAGCTTTATGCAGTGGAGGGAGATGAAAACTTGTAACGTCTGTTCTGTGGAAGAGGAAATACTTAGACTCACATATCTGTGCAATAATGCTTCAAGGGAACAAGAATTACACAAGAACGTAACTGTGCAATGATGATAATTAATAGCCAACATTTTTGTCCAATGCCTACTTTTATTCTTTTTCTTCTCTCTACAATACTATTGTCAAGAAAAAGGAACTAGATAAGGAGGTTTATCTTCGAGGAAAGGGAGGAGATCAGCTTACAATTGGTAACTAGGCAGGGAGGACTACCCTGTACAAGGAGCCACATCCTGACATTGAAACTGAGGTAGAAGTTCACACTCACTTGAGTGGGATCTTTGGTTTAAAAAGTGATAGGACAACATGGGCTATGTTAACTACCACGGCTATAAAGCTACAATAACTTGGCAACAATGACGACTTAGCAATGCTATTCCTGTTCAGCACTGGATGAATGAGATACTGGAAAAACAGATGAAGAAACCTGAATGAGGAATGAAAAGAAAACTTCTCTACAGTGAAATCTGCCTAAAGGGATGAATAATATATACCGTGTTGAACTCATAAAAAACTTGGTTATGAGTATAACAGTTTAGCACAGAAAAGAAGTACATATTTGTAGGAAGGCAGACCGAAGTATTTACTTGGGACTTATTCCTGTTTAACTTGTGGAGATCTGGCTTTGAAGATCAAAGATCAGATTCTCTGCTCCCTCAAATCATGGATGGCACAGTGGTTAGATAAACCCCACCAAAAGAGCCTGCCACTGCAGACAGGAAGGGACAGAATATAGACTGAATACATATACATGTGGCCTCATGGGATATACCATTGATTGTGTTAAAAACGTTTATGTCAGAAGGCATTTTTTTACATATTTTGCATGTACCATGTCCCCTGGTAAACAACATCCAAAGCAGTTAAAATGATTCACTATGTCTTACCCTGATAGTTGCACTGGCAAGATGGCTGGAGTAGCAATGAGCAAAAGGAGGTGTCAGAAAAGCACAAGGCAAAGTGAGATATAAGAACAGCCTATTGCTATGGCATCAGGCTGGAAGGAAAACATAATGTATCCTTACAGATGGCCTAATATCCACAGGATTTTCCTGAATCTGTCAGCCCAACTCTGAAGTTGTAAGGTGGTAACTTTCTACCTAACTTCATGGAGAAGTGAACTAAAATAATGTGTATAGTGTTTAGGTCTTTTACCTGCCATGGACCAGGCAAGCCCCTTGGAGTTACCTGCCTGACGGAGCCTTTAGGAACACGAAGTAGATATGCCTCAAACATTACCATGTAGCTTGGGGAAAAAAATGTCAGTACGCTGAAGATGGGCTCAGGTGCAACTGAAACTGAGAAGATCTGTTACAATAAGTGAGGATGGCTATGAAAAAAGATGAAACATGATGCACACACAGGCACAAGAGAGTTGTACAGAAAACTTGAAAATCAAGTTAAGAGACGAAACTTGTGAATTCCTTTATAAGAGGTAAACCACAAAGGGAAGTGTTGGCAATGGAAAAGATGCTGGTTATGAAGCTAAAGAAAAAACAAGAATTCTGTGAAGCACATCCTAAAAGATATTTAAACCAAGTATCATCAAAGTTTAGGCTCACTTTAGACTAAGCTTTAATCAAGGGAATACAGGAAAAAATTACAGGTTTAAAAACACTATAGTAGGTTAAATGAGCTCTTAAATTGCATGTTATTGAAAATATCTCTGGGAATGAAAATTTTAATACTTAACAGTTAATATTTTTGGAAGTATCAGGAGAGAAAAGCTAATAAGAATTATCAAACTTGAGATGGTAAAAAAAAAAAAATTAAATGTGTTTGCAAGTGATAGAAAACTCAGCTAACAGCTCAGACAGTTAAGCTGTTTTAAGTTTCATAAGCTATCAATTTGAAGTGTATTAATTGGTATGTAGCTATCAGAAGCTGCTTACTACAGGACTAAGATCCTGTCATGTGATCCTCCAGGTACAAAAACCTTTTTAAATGCCTGACACATCACAATAAGCATCTGCAGAGACATGGTGGAGACTTGGTTCACAAATTTAACTGCCCAGAGTAACTGTCTAAGAACACACTCTGAACAAAAGCAAAGCTTGTATTGTGACCTCTTGGTGAATTAAAACAAAACAAAACCCCCAAAAAATCCCAGCTGAAGTGGAAGATAGAAGTTACTTAAAGTTGCTATTCGTATTACTTCCTCTAGAAGCTTACGGCCAATGCCAAAAGAATAAAATATTCGTCAAGTAAGTATATTTTTTGTATTCTGAAAGTTGCTTCAAAGCATAGCCGACAGTTTTTGAAGCAGAAGACTAAACAGTTGCCTTATTTACTTGAAAGCAGTGCTGTTGAAACAGCTTCTGAGCATGGCAGCCTCTTACTCTCAAACACAATAAAAATGCGAACAATAACAAGGTAGGTCTAACTAAGGCACAAAAATTACTTCACTATAGACCTTTATAGACTGGTTTCTATGTTCTATACACAAACTACTCTCATCTGTTTTTTTCCTCACTATGAATTCCAACAAACACATAAGTTTGATTTTTATGGAAAAAATGCTACTAGGCAGGGAGAAAGTGGATGTAGTTTAGTGACAGAAGTCAAGTAAAGAAGGACACAAAGCCTAAATTAGGTATGTAATGCCACCTAGAAGCATCTAGCAGTAATGGAAGAATAGGTTCTTTTATTAATTATTTGAACACGCAAGCTTTTATAATGATAACTCTATTTTAGAAAGACCCAGTTATGATAGACATTATTTGGTTAATGAATTTGTGGGCAATATGTTTAAAACCAGAATAGTATAGGTCTCTTGAGGCAAAATCAACACTTAAACTTTTTTACAAGCAAATTAGTGAGCAATTCCCAGTATAGGGGCTTGACCTAGTTCAGCCTCACTGACTTGAAAAGCATTTCTCAGCCACCCAAATACTGCTTATGGGATGGATGGTGCTGCTGTGGCTGCATTCATGCATGAATGTCCTAGAATCCCAGACAGGATGCATCAAGATGCAGTTTATTAGGTCTTAAATTCATCTACTTATCTGGAGGTATATATGGAGGTGACAAGTTCTATTGTGCAGGTCATGACTGTTAGTGTCTCTTCTATCCTATTTTGAGGATATTTTCCTCTTCAGACTTCTTGTACCATATTGAGGGGAAATGAGTGGCTTCCTCTCAGGTAAGAATGGGCTATTGCCCTCAGCCAGCAAAGAGGCTAAAATATAAATACCTCCCCTGCAGTTAAAATGGGTACATTGTTGGTTTTCCAGATCTCTCCAAGCCCATTTACTTGCTACAAGTGTCCTGCTGCCCTATCTCAAAGCCCAAAGAGGAGGGTGAAGAAGACAGAGATCTTAAAATATAACTACGATGATTTTCTCTTCTCGTCCACAAGACTGCCCATCACCACTCACATGGAAACCCACAAAGCTCGCAGTCACACTTCACTGTTACAAAATTTTGCTAGAATGGGAAAAATGGCACAGGAAAATCACAGTGGGATGACTCATTTCTTCTATGACTGTTTTGTGAGGGAGATAAGACTACCACTTATCTCAAATACCTTTCTCTTCAGCATTTCCAAACATGACCTGGTCTCATTCACAGCCTTACTGAACTACGCTGGGATGGCAAGTTGAAAGATTTGCACCCCATTGGCCTCTTATTGCTACTACAGTAATGATACTGTTTTGTTTGGGAATGCAAAGTGGAACAGATCACGATTTTGCTTTCAAAACTGTTGCAAATCCATTGACTTCTGTGGGAAAGGAGACAGCATTTACCAGAAATATTTCAGTGTGACAGAGAATATGATCAGCTATATTTTCATGATAATTTATTACTGAAGGAAACAGAAAATGTGTTGCTCACTGACCTCATTATGCTTTGGGTTTGGTCACTTCTGTAGCTCTTTCTGTTAACTTCAAATCTACTTTGCTTCAGAGACAATAATTACAAATGGAAATTGGAAGAGTAATTTCACACAAGTTCACACTTTATGAGCCTAGTATGGGTTTATTTTCTAAGCAAAAAAAAGTATAATTTAAAATCATGAGGAGTAATTTGAAATGATTCTTTACACTGATGTCTCCTGCATACAGGACTATTCTCAAATCATTCTCCTAATGAAGGTCATATAAATCACATTTATGCCAATTCAGCAGACTGTGAATTTCTGTAAAACAAAATGAGGCTAAGACATCTGTCTTCACTTGTGCCTTCAGTATTAATGCTTGAAGAAGATAAAAACCAGACTGAAACTGCTAAAATAACTTCTATTTCACTAAAAGGGTAATCTTAATAGGATGTTTCCATACTTAAAAAGTACTTTTTTAAAGAAGAGAATATTTGCAAGTTACACTGCGAGAGTTAAAGATCACTATATCTCATGCAAAACAACTGAACAGTGCAGGTCAGTATTTTCATGAAATTGATAAATCTCCAATAAGAAGCTCAAGTAGATAAAATTCTGATTTTTCTTAGGGGGATGTATATGAAAAGAAGAGATTTAGAATGAAAATACTATTTTATATCTATACTTTCTCTTCTAGACTTGCTCTCCTTTATGTCATTACATGAAGAGAAAGAGAGGATAATAGCCAAGATGCTTACTGCTGGGGGTGTGTGTTACCTTCTTGGGTAATACAAGTTATTCAGATGACCGTTTTTTTTTTTTCCCCCACTGTGAGACAAGAAAGGAATCATGTGAAGAAGTCAAGATAGACAAAAATTGGCACATGATTTTTCAGGAAATACTGCTGTCCATTACAACAGCAAGAATGCTGGGATACCCAAACATCTCTTCAGTGTCCTGTACAAATGCCAAACAATCATACTATGAGTGAAGTACTGCACCCACATGAATTTGTGAAATTCCTAGGCAACACTGTCAAAAGTGAATTTTAGCTTTACACGAGTAAGTGCTGAAGCCCTGAGGGGAAAGCTGTGTAATCTGTTGCTGATGTTTGTTTAGGTCGGGGAGAGCCAAAAGCAACAGCAGAGCTTGCCTGGGCCTGAATCTGCAGCTTCCTCCCGCAGCCGCCTCTGCACCCCACTTGTGCACCAGCTTCCTTCGGCTCGAGTTCACCAGACCTAGGAGCCAACATTCCAACTATCTGTTTAGTAAGCAAGTCTTGGGGACTTCTGTCTGTGACTGACTTAAGCCTCGGCTTCTGCGTAAACACTTGGTGCCATCTGGTTGACTATTTTGTAACTCCTGAAAGGGATAGGTTCGCAGGAACATAGGGACGCTCGTTTTCCTCAGGAACTAAAAGCAGCGTATCAAGTGTCAAGAGGAATAGTTATCATATGTTTTACAAGAGATGGCTGCACTACCTTCCCTCACCTGTCACTCTTCTGACACGGCATGCACAGGCTTAAGCTGGGGATACCAGAGCGGGCAAGCTGCAGAGCCAGCTGTGCCCCTGCACAAAACGGTCCTCAGCTTCTGCCACTAAATTCCACATCTTGACAAAACCACACCACAGAGCAGTACAAACCCTCATGTTTATGCTCTGAAGGGTCACCATCCACAGTACAATTCATCAGGGAACTTAAACATCTAAAGATTAAACATATCCTGCATAAGGTGGGCATAATTAGGGAAAAAAGTTCAAAGTATTTTTCCAGCATGCATTTTAAGACACTTGAAAAGTACTAAGGAAGAGAAACATCTAGTACATACAGAGCAGTTTAGAAAGAATGTATCAGAGAATTTAAAGACAGCATAAAGAAAGATGAGACTCAATCACGACTTTGGATTACTCCCATAAAACTACCACCATAAGAGAAGACAAAATAAATACATGTATCTTGACTTGGGTAGTGCTGACTCCATGGAAACACAGATAAACTGTACATCCTTACTAAAAGTGCTTAAATAGGCACATATATGTCAAAGCCACTAAAATGTATTTGTATGAATAATGCACAAATCAAATATACTTGGAACTACTGAATTTACTGGCTTCATCGGGATCCTACGTACTGCCTATAAATTTCTATTTAAAACTCATAAAATAACTTCTGCATCTTAAAAAAGCAGTGGTATTATTTCCCCTCTTTTGCAGTTTGGCATAAACTCATCTACCCGATGGGCCGTTACAGCTGTTGAGTGATTATGAATTCTGCCATACATCCTGCCTCCAAGTATCCCTCATTCCTTACATAATGGCTATATATGTCAGTTGAACACTTGTAAAAATGCAGCTTTTTGCTTCAAGTACCAAGAACTTCATTATCTTCTGCATTTTTTCATGTTGGAGGGCAGAGTGCACTTAGTGTGCTTCTGAGCAGCATGGGATTTCCTACACATCAGGGATGTCTGAACACTTTTAGACACAGGGTCACTGATACCTTTTAGACTTTCACAGGTACCAACAGCCCAGACAAATTTTAAACCCCAAGAGTTTCTATTACTTTTGTTATCTGCTTCTATAGATTACCCACAGACAACTCTCTCCAGATCAAAGGACGACCAACCAGCAGTTTGGGAATGACTGCAGTGAAGCAGTCTCAGCCTTTTGTCATCTTCAGGCTCCCCATGCTCAGGACAGGGCCATGGTTCAGATCTGTGTGAGGGGAGAGTTCTCCAGCCCTGCACAATGCTGCAGATACCCTCCTTTACACTGAGACCAGCATATATAGTAGGCCTTCTCTAGCTTACTCCACTGGTGTATGATTTCTATGGAAATAAATAGGAATGGAAGAGCTGCAGAGGCCAGCAGAGCTCTGTAATGCCATCATTTTCCACCTGTCTCAATATGCCATTGCACTGGGGCAGAAGGTCGATGACCCAGGCCCAGTTGTCCAGTCCGAGTCCCTTTCAATATTTCCCCCCTCTCTGTCTCAATGCATTTCAGATTTAGCTCTGTGTCATTATTTTCACTCCTCCTCCCTCCCTGCCCCCCAGCATAGTAATTCATTTTGCATTTCAATAAAAAGAAATAAATCATTTTCACATTAGGAAAAACTAAAAATAACTGTAAGTAGAGAATAAATTTATGACATTATGCATGAGTCCCAAATGAATGGAACATTTTAAAACTTTGCTTTAATAGGGTTCACAGCTGAAACACTGAGGTCACATTTTAGCTCTAACAGCATGAATGGCCCTGACAGTAAGTTCTCATTCTGTGACACATGTACCTTGATGTCATCTGGTCTACTACTTATTCACAGCGAGATATGGCATCTTCTTTTCATGATTATATATCCTAAGAGTTAAGGCCACACACAGAAGTCATAAAAATAAAACAACTCTGAAGACAGGATTTTCCCTGAGCCACCAACATTCATGTCATTCATCTTCCTTTAGCTGTTGCCAACAGAAAGGCATGGCTATTTACAGTGCCAGAGAGAGAAAGCCTTCCTGCTGGGCCATATACTGCAGTGCTGTAATCTGTCTTCAGACTGCCAAACCAATTCACATTCACCCTTGTCTCTTCTCTCGGTTAGCCACTACACAAAAATCATGTTTTAGTACATCAGTTCGTAACATCTCTTTGAAGACTCGTGTCTGCTTTCCTAAAATTGAAATGTTTCCTTTTAAAAAGTGTAAAGCCAACCATCAGCGGATGTACCAACCAACAGACATCTTGCTATGTCTGAATTAACTGAAAGACTCGTACAGCATTTTATAATCAAAGAAATGTAATTCTTTGGCAGTCCATTTTATGAAAGCGAATCACTTAAGATACTGAAGGAGTAAGTGCAGTCAATTTGAAAGCAGCTTCTGATTTTTTTATATCATACCTCCAAGTATGACTCTTAGGAAACCTAAGTGTCCACCACTGCAACTGAAGACAACGAATGCATTCAAAATGCCTAGCATATCCAGCTGCTGCTGTTAGAATGGATGTAGTCATTTTTCCATTACTGGCACAAAGATTGCCCAAAAGGTCCTATAGCACAGAAAAAACAGGCATCCTCAATTCTTTTCCTGTGTCTTATCTTCAGAAACATCCTATTTCTATTTCAATTATCCTTTCAGGGCTGTAAGAGTTTAGCTGAAGCAAGATCTACTCCAGTCCATCCATTGCAATAACAATCCTAGAATGAAGGTTGTTTACCAAACATATTTCACTTTTAACTCTTTGAACACAGATTTTGATTGTATATTCAAGAGCTGAAGGATATAACTTGCCCTGTTTACTTGTAGTGAGACGTGAACTGTAGCAAACAGACAGAGATATTGGGACATGGTACTAATTTATCGCCAGGAAATCAATATGGATATTTAGATTTCCTAAACAAAAACCAAGTACCATAAAACATGGCAGCTTAATTATGAAACCTTAGAGTAGAATTTATTTTTACAGTATGTGTCTCTAGCTACATCCTTCAATATTTGTCAGTTCCAATGGAGATTTTTGATGTTATAGTCTTGGAAATAAAAACAGTGAAAAGACTGTAATATATATAATCATTTATGCTGTCAATGATAGTTCTTACCATTATCATCCTACATTTATTTAGGATTACGAGGGTAATATGAATTGTGTAGAAGTAGTTGATTAACACTGAGTCTGGGGAAAGGGCTAACCATACTTTTTGGGGTTGAATGTCCAAGTTTCAGTAACTGGAGAGATGAAGAGCAGGGGCATCTACTGGTTAGGTTGTGTGTCAGCTCAGCTACTGGAGTGATGTACATCGTAGATCTGTATAAATGTCCAACTACCAGACCATGATTAGTCAAAGAGGGTAACAGGTTAAGACTGGTGGTGCTGTTTGTCTTCCTGAATGCTGAGTGGTTCATCTGCATTGACATGTATGGCCAGACCTGTCTCCACGTGTTGTCGGTGTGTCTGTGTGCCCGTTCAGAATGCACACTCAGACCTCTACCAGCTGGACCTGAGGACAAGGAGCTGTGGTAGCCTCACATCTATCTGACTGCTGGATGAGTTTTCACATTCTTAACTTTCTGAAAATAGGGTCCTGTGTGTCAATTTGAACATATGCATGCTATATATAATAATACTGTGTCATACATAAGGCATTACACTCATGACTAATTAATAAAATAACCTGACAACAGAATATTTACAAATCTTTAAAAGCATTATTAACATAATTATATTCACAAGATTTTACTGGAAAATGTTTTTCACTAAAAATAACAATTCTTTCACTTTAACCAGCCTATACTATCTATTCACAGAAAAAAAACAAACAAAGAAAATCCTTGTTTACCATTTGGTGGGAAACAAGATGGTTTAAATATGTTTATTTTCTATATATTTATAAAATTCCCTTCTTCCTGCTTCACAATTCATATAGAAAATGCAGATGCATTCTAAAGAGAGGGACTTGGCTCTTAAATTTAATAATGAAAGTATTTACATTGCAAGCAAACAAGCTAAAACTGGCAACATTTCTTAGTGATTTTCTTTAGTCTGTTTTTGTTTTACATGTACTTACGCTCAAGGCAGTTGGTCCTGGAGGTCCTGCATCTCCCTAGTTAAAATAGAAGAGTAAGTAAATCAGCAGTCTCTCTATTATACATATTTAACCTACAGGCATTTTAGAGGATATGCACCACTGCAGAAGTAAATTCAGTATAATCATCAAACATGCTCTGATTATGGAAGTACACAACTAAAGCAGCATTCTTTTTCAGTAATGGCGTAGAGGTACACAGTTCACTACAGGTTAAATGGAAGAAAAACATGGCATAAATTAATCACTTGCTTAAAAAAAGCAATCCTTCAAAACAGGTTTGCACATGGTAAATTACAAGCTGCAGCTTACATGCAGAAGGCAGCCACTGAAGTCAGTGTGACAGCTCGCATATGCAAAGACATATGACTGTGTAAAATGTTCACAGACTTAGGTCTCTGAACAAACTGCACCATGAGACCTTCAGGTCCATGGGAGCAAATCAGAGCACCCAGAGAACAATTCAGAACATAAAATTTAGGCTCCTGCTCTGAATTCCTTACAAAAGTTGTTGTAATAAAGAGTACTTGCCTTCCGTATTGACAGTCTGTATTCATATTCTTCACCCCTTAAACTACACAAATGGCAGCAGTGGGATGTTTGTCACACTCAGTTAAGGCAACGTGTTCAATATTGAAGAAACATCATGCACACTCACGTATATACAACTTTACAGATTAAAAAAGTACCTTTTCTCCTTTAGGACCAGCCACACCAGGACTACCAGGGTCACCTTTTAGTCCCTGGGCAAGGAAGAAAAACATATATTTGTTGTAATCAGTGGAAAGCCTTGGACAAAATCCTGTAGTGCTGTGAATTAGTATATGCTAACCAACTAAGCCTTAAAATATTATCACATTATTAATACTACTATCTCCTAATTCTTGATTTTCATTATATTGTGAACAGAGAAACATAATGAAGACTGTGTGTGTCTTCAACACGTAATGAAACATACAAAGCCAAACTATCTACTTGATTGTGCCTCACTATGGCAAGTAGCTGGCAGAAATGCAAAATTCCTTTGCAGCCCCAGTAGGTCTGTGTCTTGCATGGCTGACAAAGATAAAATAGAATACTAGGGAAAGTAATAGTAGCCTCACTTAACCTCTGCTAAAATTGGAAGGAGGTGGACAGAGAGCTGTGGATTCTATGTTTCAAGTAGCAATGCTGAGCTGGTGATCTACAGAAGGGTGCAGTTTAGAGCTTCTGCACATTTTCCAACACTCCAATCTCCACCCAGTGTTTGTGAAAGGCAACTGGAGAAATAACCAAGTCCTTCCTACTTCCCTCCTTAGTTCTGCCTCCAGCTGCAGAAGCAGATAATACTGCCTAGTCTTACACATTACATCAGCAGCAATTTCACAGTCACAGAATCAGAATGGTTTGGCTTGGAAGGGCCCATTAAAAGTCAGATATTCCAACCCCCCTGCAGTAAGCAGGGATGCCTTCAAATAAATCAGGTTGCTCAGAGCCACATCTAACCCGACACCTTGAATATTTACAGGGATGGGGCGTCTACCACCTCTCTGAGCAACCTCTGTCAATGTTTTTACCATTTAATCATTAAAAAATTTCTTCCTTATACCTAGTGTGAATCTACCCTCTATAATACAGCTCCTCCACTACAATGTCTTACCAAAAGCACCCCTCAAAAAAATCTGTAGCACTGAGCACAGTCTTTGTCTCTTCTTTGCTGCAAAACATTTGGAAAAGGGAGAGGTTTTGACACATGCCCAGCAAATTCAAGACATTCTGCAGTAAGGAACTAACTTGCTCTGATGCTGGACCAACCTGCCAGGAACTCTTTTTTTTTTTTGTTTAAGAGTAGAGATTTGTTTTGTACTATCCCTCTGATCATTGCTTTAGAGGCATGCAACAGGAGAGCATGTACATTGCAGTCAGTGACAGCTCTACCAGTTCAAAGATTTTACTCAGAAACCAAATGGCAATAATGTAGTCAATGCAAGATACACCACCAGCAGGCCACCAGCATTATTATTGTGAAGGTTAAATAGGTCTAGGACAGAAAAGATTCATCTACCTCTGAATTAGGGCTTACCAACTTAAGTTCTTCCTAGCTCCCTTTTTGCTCTTGCAAACAAACTCTCTTCTTCATTTTGCAATAATGGGAAAGATAGAGACAACTGGCATGAAAATGATAAGTAACATCTGTGCCTTGGTGGGTACAGAAACATTAAATCAGTGAGTGTTCTAAATACTGCATATTTGTGCAACTTCGCTTCCTGCTAAAATTACATTAATTCACCATCTGGAAGGAACATAATTTAGAACTATATGAGCGTTTAAGTACCCACTTTGGATTAAATTTGTGGTTGTTGTAAATACCCCTGATTTAGCTTTGATTTGTCCTTTATTAAGCTTGCCAAATATGTAATGGTTAAATCAGAAGTAGTTTTGCTGTTTGAACTTAAAAAAAATAATAGGCAGATGGATTCAAAAAGCAAGCCAAAAATTTGCTTTCTTTTTACAATCTGCATATTTATGACATAGTTTTAATATTGTCTCCATTTACTACATTTTACTTTTCACCTCCTTCTGAAAGACTGCACACAACTACTCCATATTCGGAAAAGCCATTTTATGGATTTTTCAGGTATGCAAACTATATGGATTTGGTTCAGAATCAATATTAGCAAATCAGTAGTGGAACAATAGGTTTGAGTTTAAGAATTGGCTCTGAGGATATATGTTTACAGAAGAGAAAAGATATGGTAAAAAAAATATCTGCAACTCACAAATGGCCATATGTCCACATGTGTCTCTACTGAATAGAAAAGATGAGTAAAGATGAAAGATACTGAAACTAAGCCATGCCCTGTCAAACTATAACCTCATTTTTCCCTAATTGGTGTGCTTAAAGCTTTTAGCAGTGTTCCTGCAGTGTACCTCAGTGCAGTATACAGTTTGACAGCTACTGCAGAGATGATGACCACAGAAGTCAATCTCGTACAAAAAGGACAAGGGGAAACTACATTTTTGTCAACAAGCCTTAAAGTGTGTGAAGCGGGATTTTTGAGGACCCAGGAAGGTTATTTTACATAGAGTATTTACTTTAAAATACTTGAATTAGCTTTCCTTTGCAGTTTAAAACCTCAGGAACAGAAGTAGTATCATGGGAAAAAAAAAAAAAAAAAGAGAGAGAGATTGATTAAAAGGTTATCCCATTAGAAGTATTTCTTATTTTTTCTACACATTATATATATTTTTTAAATATCATCATCTTAAGAAGTTCCAGACATAGTGAGTGCTTGAAAAACCACACCTGGTCCTGCACCATGTCTATTCTTCCCTACAGCCACCCTTTTAAAGCTGCTGAGGAATGTCTCCAAAAATGACATGAGATGTAAGAATTCCTGGGCTAAGTCAAATTGTAGCCCCTTCTAGCACAGTGCAGTACAGTGTCCTGTCTCTGGCAGAGGCCAAAACAGGATGCTTCAGTAAAATGGATGTGGTTATCTAAACAGATATCATTTGGATGATTGTAGATTAAGCTTTAAATTAGAAAAGATCATTTTCTGCAATATTTTAGGAGAACAGGGTCAGTTTCGAAAACAACAAACTAATTTCTATTAATCTAAGGAGTTTGTTACCAGATTTGCCAGAAATTCAAGAAACAAACAAAAATTCCAGCAGCTCTCGTAACAGAGGGTAAATGAATTATTGAATTCTGTCCCAATCCAATTCTACTTTTTTTGAGCAAAATAATAGTACACATTTGTGAGTTCACGAACAGCTTTCAGCTGGTACTTTTTCTCTTTTGTAAGGGTGACAGCTTGGTCTTTTTACAAACCAGAATAAAATGATGTTATGGTTGCTCTATGGATGTTAAAATGTAAAGTAAGCATTAGGATATGCATGTATAAGGCCAACTCAAGGCTAACAAGGTAACAACATGAGAAATGGCAAAAAAATGAGGAACGTTATATATATGTAAAATAAGGCAGGTATTACTGTAGCACAATGGCTGCTGACTAACAGAGAAATTACTGGAATAAATATATCACAAATAACAGTAAGGGTGTAAAGTCAGCAAAAGCGGGGCCGTTGGGGGAAAGACTAAACTAGAGGCAGGCTTTTTGTTTGAAAGGAGATGACAGTGATATTTCTCCTGGTAGTAGGAATTCAAAGAAGTTACCATATTGCTTGATATCAGTTTGGAAAAGTATTTAACCAGACTCTTCTGTGATATTAGTTTGCTAGAGTCTTAGCCTACAAAATCAACTGGATCAGGAGAAGAAGACAAATAAAAAGCATTAAATGTGCTTTAAAGCTCTAAAAAGGACCATGGTTTCACAAATTCTTCAAAAGATGTGATCTGATTAATGGTGTCCCAACACTACTGGCATAAAAGGTAGCTGTTTTTCTATTTGAATTTTGCTTTTAAACCAGTGATGATCTCATGCAATGTTTGCTGTGCTCTGGAGTGTTGCCATGAACAAAAAGTTGCTTTACTTAGTGATGAGAAAAATACGTTCCTTTCCAAGTCTGAGAACGTTTTATTCATTCAAAAGAAGTGTCAGGTAAAACCAAAACCAGAAAATGAAACAGTTTTTCATTTCCAATGTTTTCAGTTATTTGGACAAGATCAGAATAGTCAAAATTTTTGTGAGAAAAGGGAACCAAAAACATTCTCCCCTAAGCCAGTTCTTTTGGATCAACATGATCCGCAAGCTGATACTACCACCATCACTAGCTACACTGGGTTTGTGTGTGGTGGGGTTTTGGTAGTGGTAGAGGGATTACATGGGTGGCTCCTGTAAGAGGTTTCTAGAAGGTTCCCCGGATCCAAAGTTGGACCTGCTTCTGGCCAAGGCTGAGCCCATCAGTGCCTCTGGGATAACATATTTAAGAGGGGGAAAAACTGTTGTTCAAGTTACTTTGTTTTGGAGTGGAAGAGTGGGATGTGAGAGAACAACTGTGGGGACACTGAGGTCAGTGGAGAAGGAGCAGAGGAGGTGCACCAGAGCAGGGATTCCACTGCAGCCCTTGGTGAGCTGGCAGGCTTAGCCCCTGCAGCCCATGGGGATTAATGGTGGAGCAGATGCTCACCTGCAGGCCGTGCAGGACAGCAGGTGGCTGTGCCCAAAGAAGGCCATGACTCTGATGGAAGCCCACACTGAAACAGTCTGTTGCTGGGATGATTGCACTGTGCAGAAGGCACTCACACTGGAGCAGTCTGCAAAGAGCTGCAATCCCATGGGAAGGACTTATGCTGGAAGAGTTCATGGAGGACTGTCTCCTGTGTGGGGGATGCCATGCTGGAGCAGGAGAGGACTGTGAGGAGTCCTTCCCCAGAGAGGGAAGGAGCTGCATGGACAATGTGACAGACTGACTGCAGCCCCATTGCCTCTCCCCCTGCGCTGCTGTGGGGGATGAGGCAGAGAATTCAAGAGCAGCGCTGAGGCTGGAAAGAAGGAAGAAGTAGGGGGAAGGTGTTTTTAAGATGTGGTTGTGTTTCTCATTTTTCTACTCTGATTTGATTGTTAAATTGGTGGTGGTGACGGTGTCTAAATTAAATTGATGCTGTTTCCCCAAGTCGAGTCTGTCTTCTGTCCATGACCATAACTGGTGAGTGTGCCCTCCCTGCTCTTGTCTAGACCCTCAAGGCTTTTGTTGTATTTTCTCCTCCCCATCCCACTGGAGTCGGGGTAGGAGAGAGCGAGCACTGCATGGTGCTCTGCTGCTGGCTGGGTGGGCCTAAACCAAATACTAGCAAAAAGGACAGAAGATGGTTCTTGAGAATGGAGGGTACACAGCTTGTTGCTTGTGCTAGGAAATCTCATCCCATACACCTGTAGTGTCTTAGAACAACCCGATGAAGGAATCCCAGACCCCAGGAGTATCGCCTATCCTGCCCATCAAACACCAACAACAACTTGAACCAAGTACGCACCTTCTGTGAGTACTCCAGTATAACGTACAGGGATTATATTTAAAGGGAAACCTGCGCTGGTGCTTCAACAGGATGGGAAAAGCATCCTGTAATTTGAAGGAGCCTGCTTCTGTAAATCAGATTTTCCTGCAGAATTGTCTGTTGCTTTAAGTTTGGCATTGTGATGTTCAGCTGGGTTTCTTAGGCTTACACTACCTGGCAGCAGACAACTGGACGAGAAGAGTTTCTGTATGGACTATAGACCAGAGGGACCAAAGGTATCAAAAGCCAAGGCTATCAAGAGCCAGGGTTCTGTTTAACAGCTCGTTGAAGACAAACTACTGAGTATCAGCCACAAAGTAAACCTCACCAGTAGTGTTAGAAGATAGGGCCCACAGGCTTTTCTCAGCTGCCACTAGTTAGTTGCTTATCCACAGCTGGGAAATGTCTGAGAAATGCATTAACATCTCACCCTCAGATGAAAAGTCTACCATAATAACAGTCATGAATTTGATCACAGAAATCTGGATAAGTACCAAAATATTTGAATTGTTAGCTTTGCAAAAAATTATCAATAAGAAAACTCTTTCTAGAGTTCAGGAACGTCAGCAAAATTGTTATATTAAGTGTCCTCTCCAAGTAAAACATGCTCTTTGTGCCCTAATGCTTTGTTTGATGAATTCTGACTTAACATGCCCTAGAAGGTTCACTGAGGCCTGAGAAAAAGGAATCATACACTGAAAATTTTCTCAGAAAAAGACAGTGCTTATATATCACCACAGAAAAGAGGTGGAATGGTAAAATCTATCAGCATGTGATGACAGACAGTCCTTCCAATGAAAAAAGTTCAAACATCAGCTGGACCCCAACCAGAGGACTCCAGCAGCTCCTGCAGCAGCCAAGCGTTGCCCTCTGGAAATGCAGCTATTTGTGCAGCACATGCTACACTGCATGCACATAGCAATGGACGATGCTGTCAGATAGGCATAATCTTTTGAGGAGAGTGGGTTTTTCCAAACATACCTGTTTGGAAAAATATCAGTCTTTATTTACAGTTCCCTGACCTGCATGAGAGTACTTTGGTTCCATCTCACATCAGGTTAAAATCTCCTAGAACAACACGTATTATCTGAAGTACTGGAAATGCAGTAAACAATCCAATACACTAACCAACAATATGGAACCAAATTATTATAGATCAAATAAGCAATCCCTGCCAAGTAATAAAACCTGGAAATCCTCTAATGGGTAAGACAACAGAACTCCACCTTCTCCACAGAGCAGCTTAAATTCTAAATTAAAACAACAGCTTCAGAATCATCTGTACAACACCAACCTACACATGCTGAGATAACTTTTCTACTTTAGCAAAGTATTTTCAAAGATCCAAACAAAATAGTATTTTTCAATTTATGTCTCATGTACTTCTAAATAATGCCAGTGCTCTTTTTTCACTAATGTCATTCAAAAAACTTCAAATTGCTAGACTACTAGAATTTTCTGGATTCTGAGCAGCACCTACTATCGCCTCACACTTTTGTTCCTAAAAGAATCCTCAAACTCTAGATATAATTAATTATCATTATCAACTTCAGGCTTTCAAGCAATCATGGAATGGCTTAGGTTGGAAGGGAACCCAGAAATCATCTAATCCAACCTCCCTG